>NW_027182840.1:415000-495000 GCF_041146395.1 Eulemur rufifrons
TTGTGATAAGGTTCATCTCTGTCTCCTTGAAACGAAGAGGGCTTCCATGGAAAAACTATGCTGAGGCCCAGCTCACTTGGTGTGGCCGATACTTGATCCTGGAGCCTGGCAAGAAGCCATTCTTCTAAGTATCATTGCACCATCCTTTTTCCATTATTTACAAAAGCAGAACACCTGTCACCATTTAGCATAAGGATCAGTCACTGGAGGGTAGGTTTTCGTGTGGGGTTGGGGGGGTGGTGGGAGGCAGACCATCTGTCAGTATGGTGGTTTGTTTATATTATCCCCAGAGAGGAGAAGTGGGCATGTGTGTGGCAGTTGAAAAGTGTGGATCCTGTTTCAGTCTTAGACCCCTCTATGCGTGGGCACAGGTAACTGGCTTGTTCCAAGAAGTATGTCACAGAGCTTTTGAAATAAACACTACATTGAGAGTTATTTGCCAGTTTTTGCAGCACCTTTCACGATAATTGTGATAAGGTTCATCTCTCCCTCCTTAAATCCAAGATGGCTGCGACGGAAAAAACTATGGTGAGGCCTAGCTAACTTGGTGTTGCTGATACTTGGTATTGGAGCCTGGCAAGAGACCACTCTTTCAAGTATCATTCCACCATCCTTTCTCCATTATTTTAAAAGGCAGAGCACCTTTCACCAGTGAGCATAAGAATGAGTTGCTGGAGGGGATGTTTTTATGTCGAGTCAGGGGGTGGTGGAGGGGCAGGCCCTCTGTCAGTCTGGTGATTTGTTTTTATTATCCCCAGAGAGGAGAAGTGGGTATGTGTGTGGCAGGTGAAAAGGGCAGATCCTGTTTCAGTCTTAGACTGAACAGGATCCGCAGTTTTCAGCCTGTTCCTTTAAGAATCATTTGATTCATCAGCTGGGACTCTACCAAGGTTCTATAGACCCCTCTATGAGTGCGCCCAGTAAACTGGCTGGTTCCAAGAAGTATACCGCAGAGCTTTTGAAATAACTACTACGGTGAGAATTATTTGCCAGTTTTTGCAGCACCTTTCACAATAATTGTGTTAAGATTCGCCTCTGCATCCTTAAACACAAGATGGCTGCCATGGAAAACACTATGCTGAGGCATAGCTCACTTGGTGTTGCCAATACTTGGTACTGGACCCTGGCAAGAAGCCAGTTTTTTAAGTATCATTCCATGATCCTTTCTCCACTATTTTAAATGGCAGAGCACCTTTTGGCAGTTAGCATAAGAATGAGTCGCTGGAAGGGACTTTTTTTGTGGGGTCGGGTGGTGTTTGGGGGTCAGGGCATCTTTCAGTCTGGCGGTTTGTTTTTATTAGGCCCAGAGAGGAGAAGTGGGCATGTGTGTGGCAGGTGAAAAGTGCTGATCCTCTTTCAGTCTTAGGGTGAAAGAGGATCAGCAGTTTTCAGCCCGTTTCTTTAAGAATCCTTTGATTCATCACCTGGCAATCTACCATGGTTCTCTGGACCCCTCAATGCGTGGGACCCTTTAACTGGATACTTCCAAGAATTATGCTGCAGAGCTTTTGAAATAACCACTACGTGGAGAATTATTTGCCAGTTTTTGCAGCACCTTTCACCATAATTGTGACAAGGTTCGTCTCTGCCTCCTTAAACCAAGCTGGCTGCCATGGACAAAACCATGCTGAGGCCTACCTCACTTGGTATTGCCTATACTTGGTACTGGAGCCTGGCAAGAAGCCAGTCTTTTAAGTATCATTCCACCAACCTTTTTCCATTGTTTTAAAAGGCAGAGCACCTTTTGCCAGTTAGCAAATGAGTTGCTGGAGGGCACGTTGTTGTGTGGGGTCAGGTGGTGTGTGAGGGGGCAGGCGCTCTGCCAGTCCAGTGTTTTTTTTTTTAATCCTCAGAGAGGAGAAGTTGGCATGTGTGCAGCAGGTGAAAAGTGCGGATCCTGTTTTAGTCTTAGACTGAAACAGGATCCACATTTTCTGCCCGTTCCTTTAAGAATCATTTGACTCTTCTTCCGTGAATCCACCATGGTTCTCTATAACCCTTTATGCGTGGCCCCAGGTAACTAGCTGGTTCCAAGAAGTATGCCATAGAGCTTTTGAAATAACCACTACGTGGAGAATTATTTGCCAGTTTTTGCAGCACCTTTCACCATAATTGTGACAAGGTACTTCTCTGCCTCCTTAATCCCAAGATGGCTGCCAGGGAAAAAACTATGCTGAGGCCTAGCTCACTTGGTGTTGCCGATACTTGGTACGGGAGCGTGGAATAAAACCAGTCTTTCAAGTATCATTCCACCATCCTTTTTCCATTATTTTAAAAGGCATAGCACCGTTTGCCAGTTAGCATAAGAATGAGTCACTGGAGGGGACGTTTTTCTGTGGGGTCGTGTGGTGTGTGTGGGGGGGCAAGCCCTCTGTCAGTCCAGTGGTTTGTTTTTATTATGCCCAGAGAGGAGAAGTGGGCATGTGTGTGGCAGGTGAAAAGTGCGGATCCTGTTTCAGACTTAGACTGAAACAGGATCCGCACTTTTCAGCCCGTTCCTTTAAGACTCCTTTGATTCATTCTCAATGATGGTGGAATGGTGGTGACCTCCTGGATTCGTGCTCCTGGAGTGGAAGGCATGGGTCTCCCACTGCCCACAACCCTAGAGGTTCACTTCCCCACAAGAACGGTGGTGTGAATCCATGGAGAATCAGCGTGGGACAGAGAGAGAGAGCAAGAAAAGACTGAGGTGATTAGGGAAATAAATCACCAAATCTGGAGAGTGCGGGATGGCCAATAGAGAAGGGAGCACGGGACAGCTGTACCCACCTCACCAGAGAGTGGGGTGGGTTCAGCCCCACAGGAAAGCATCTTGTTCCCCCTCTGACCTCCACACCCACTCAATTGAGGATCTGCCTGAAGTCGGTGCAGAATCGCCACGGGAGATGTGGGGCTCTGCAGAGAGGAGACATTGGCAGGAGGCATTTTGGACCCTGCAGTGCTGTGCGCAGCTGACGCACCTAGCAACTGTCTCCTATACGCGGGCGGTGGGGCTGCTTTGGTCCCGGCTCTAGCAGATGCCAAACTGCCTCGTATAGGTGGGCGGCTGGATTCTCCCGGTCCCCGGCTCCTCTGGCCTCTGCCGGTCCCTGAGCATTCAACCCCAGTGACAGTGATCTGCAGACGGGCGGCCGCCATTGTCGGGGTCCACAGCCTAAACGCTGAGGAGCGATTGGGTACCGGGCGGCTCCCTGGGCGGCTCCCTTCCCTAGTCCACGGACCCTGACTAGGAGCTCCACCTTTGTGTGAACACTGAGTGGTTCCCCAGTCACGAGAGAGTAGAGCGTGGACCTTGCAGACATTGGGGTGGGGCAGACCATCGCCCGCGGGAACTGCAGTGGCTGGGGCGTTGGGCGAATGAGGGCACCGCTCCACTCTCCCTATCCACTGTCTTTCTCACAGAGAGAGACAGAAGCCACCTCGGGAGAGGAAGAGGGGCAGCCCCCCCAGCGGAGCTAGCAAAATCCTGAACAATATGTGAAGGGCTCCCCCTAGTGACAGAGGAGGCAGCTTACCTGGCACTCACAGTGTGCCCCTATCCAGACTAAAGCTGAAAGAAGGGATCTTAAGGATTCATTCAGATGGGAAGGGCTCAGCGAAGGAACTCTAGGAGTATAAAGAATCAAGCTGAAACCATGCCCTCAAAGAGGATTACTAGTTCTCCACCAATTAACACAAAGCAGATTCCAAATAGCAACATGTCACAGGAAGAATTTCAAACATGGATCATAAATACGCTGAACATTATGCAAGAAAAAATGGATAATCAACACAAAGAAACCACAAAAAAGATCCAGGACTTGGAAGAAAAATTCACCAAAGAAATTGAAATACTGAAGAAAAATCAAACTGAACTCCTGGAAATGAAAAATTTATTCAAGGAGCTACAAAACACAGTGGAAAGTCTCAAGAGCAGGGTAGATCAAACAGAAGAAAGAATCTCAGAGATCGAAGATAACACTTTCCAATTAAATAAGGCAGTCACAGAGCTAAAACAAAGAAACATGAGAAATAATCATAGTCTACAAGAAATGTGGGATTATGTGAAGAAGCCTAACGTGAGAGTTATCGGCATTCCTGAGGGTGAAGAAGACAATAAGCAAGGGTTGAATAAAGTATCTGAAGATATAATTGAGGAAAATTTCCCAGGCCTTGCCAAATCTCTAGATACACAGGTTCAAGAAGCTCAAAGAACCTCTGAGAGATTCATACCAAATAGGAAGACACCACGTCATGTAGTTATCAGACTGACCAAAATATCCACTAACGAGGCCCTTCTTCAATCTGTAAGGAGAAAGAAACAAGTAACATACAAAGGAAAGCCCATCCGAATCACGCCAGATTTCTCAACTGAAACCTTACAAGCAAGAAGAGATTGGAGCCCCATTCTCACTCTTCTGAAACAGAATAATGCCCAGCCTAGAATCCTGTACCCAGATAAGCTCAGTTTTATATATGAAGGTGAAATTAAGACATTCTCAGATAAACAAAAACTCAGAATTCACCAAGACAAGAGCAGCTTTCCAAGAAGTATTCAAAACAGAGTTACACGTGGTCCAGCACAAGAAGGACCCTCGAATGTAACACTAATCAAGAGATAAATATGAAAACACAGTTATCATAATGGCTCAAGAGAGAAAACAGATCAATGAAATTCAACCCAACATGAGGAACAGCAATCTGTCTCGCTTATCAGTTCTCTCATTAAATGTGAATGGATTGAATTCCCCACTCAAGAGACATGGACTGGCCCAATGGATAAAAAAGATATAAGCCAAGTATCTGCTGTCTTCAGGAAACTCATCTAACCTGCAAGGATGCATTTAGACTGAAAATAAAAGGGTGGAAATCAATATTCCAAGCAAATGGAACCCAAAAGAAAGCTGGCGTGGCAGTTCTAATCTCCGATAACGTAGTTTTTAAATCAACAAAAGTAAAGAAAGACAAAGATGGTTACTATATACTGGTGAAGGGTACAATTCAACAAGAAGACATAACTATACTTAACATATATGCACCCGATCTAGGTGCACCCAGATTCATAAAGCAAACCCTACTTGATCTGAACCAAATGATAGATAACAACACTTTAGTAGCCAGAGATTTTAACACGCCACTGACAGTTCAAGACAGATCCTCCAAACAAAAAATAAACAAAGAAATATTGGACGTAAATAGAATGCTAGAACAAATGGGCCTGACTGACATCTACAGGACATTCTACCCAAATACCACTGAATATAAGTTCTTCTCATCAGCTCATGGGACATTCTCCAAGATTGACCATATCTTAGGACATAAAGAATGGCTTAAAAAATTTAAAAATATAGAAATAATACCATGCAGCTTCTCGGATCACAGTGGAATAAAAGTAACAATGAACCCTAACAGAAATCCTCATTTCTACTCAAAGTCATGGAAGCTAAATAACCTTCTCCTGAACAATCGTTTTATAAATGAAGAAATCAAGTCAGAAATCAAAAGATTCTTTGAATTAAACGACAAAGGAGATACAACTTATCAAAATCTGTGGGACACAGCTAAAGCAGTCCTGAGAGGAAAATTTATTTCCATAAATGCCTATACCAAAAAGACAGAAAACTTACAAATAGACAATCTAATGAATAGACTCAAAGAGCTGGAGAAGAAAGAAGAGACCAAACCCAAACCCAGCAGAAGGAAATTATTAAGATTAAATCAGAACTAAATGAAAAGGACCATAAGGGAGCATAAGGGAGATTAAACCAAACCATAACGGAGATTAATAAAACCAAAAGTTGGTTCTTTGAAAAAATAAACAAAATTGACACACTTCTGGCTAAACTAACCAAGAGCAGAAAAGAAAAATCTCTTATAACCTCGATCAGGAACACGAAAGGAGTAATCACGACTGATGCCACAGAGATACATGATATCATCTATGAATTCTACAAAAATCTTTATGCACACAAATTAGAAAACCTGGAGGAAATGGACAAATTCTTATAAACACACAGCCTTCCCAGGCTCAACCAGGAAGAAATAGAATTCCTGAATAGACCGATATCTAGATCTGAAATTGAAACAGCAATAAAAAACCTTCCCAAAAAGAAAAGCCCTGGACCAGATGGGTTCACACCTGAATTCTACCATACCTACAAAGAAGAACTGGTGCCCATCGTACATAAACTATTCTCCGATATAGAGAAGGATGGGATTCTCCCCAACACTTTTTACCAAGCCAACATAATCCTGATACCAAATCCAGGAAAGGATGCAACTAAAACAGAGAACTATAGACCAATTTCTCTTATGAATATAGATGCAAAAATTCTCAATAAAATTCTAACAAATCGAATCCAAGTGCTTATCAAAAAAATAATCCATCACGACCAAGTGGGCTTCATCCCAGAGATGCAGGGATGGTTTGACATATGGGAATGTAATTCATCACATAAATAGAAGCAAAAATAAAGATCAGATGATCCTCTCAATAGATGCAGAGAAAGCATTTGACAAAATTCAACACCCTTTTATGATAAGAACACTTAACAAAATAGGCATAGATGGGGCCTATATAAAAATGATACAAGCCATATACGACAAACCCTCAGCCAACATCATACTGAATGGGGAAAAACTGAAAGCATTCCCACTTCAAACTGGAACCAGACAAGGCTTACCACTGTCCCCATTACTTTTCTACATAGTATTGGAAGTCCTTGCAAGAGCTATCAGGCAAGAGAGCAGAATCAAGGGAGTTGAAATAGGGACAGAAGAGATCAAACTCTCACTCTTTGCTGATGATATGATGTTATATCTAGAAAACCCCAAGGTTTCAACCAAGAGACTCCTGGAATTGATCAATGAATTCAGTAAAGTCTCAGGATACAAAATCAATACACACAAATCAGAGGCATTCATATATGCCAATAACAGTCAAATGGAAAACCAAATTAAGGACTCAATACCCTTCAAAATAGCAACAAAGAAAATAAAATACCTAGGAATTTATTTAACTAAGGAGGTAAAGGACCTCTATAGGGAGAACTATGAAACACTGAGGAAGGAAATTGCAGAACATGTAAATAGGTGGAAAACCATACCATGCTCATGGATCGGTAGAATCAACATTGTTAAAATGTCTATACTGCCCAAAGTTATCTACAGATTCAATGCAATCCTTATTAAATTACCAACATCTTTTTTCACAGACATAGAAAAAATAATTTTACGCTTTGTATGGAACCAGGGAAGACCCCGTTTAGCAAAAGCAATCTTAAACAACAAAAACAAAATGGGAAGTATTAATTTGCCAGACTTCAAACTATACTACAAGGCTGTGGTTCTTAAAACAGCCTGGTACTGGCACAAGTGCAGGGACACAGACCAGTGGAACAGAACAGAAAATCCCAATATAAAACCATCCTCATATAGCCATCTAATCTTTGACAAAGCAGACAAAAACATACTCTGGGGAAAAGATTCCTTATTTAATAAATGGTGCTGGGAAAACTGGATATCCACATGTAGAAGACTAAAACAGGACACATAACTCTCACCCCTCACAAAAATCAAATCACAGTGGTTAACAGACTTAAACCTAAGGTCAGAAACTATTAGAATTCTAGAAGAAAATGTAGGAAAGACTCTTACAGACATTGGCCTAGGCAAAGAATTTATGAAGAAGACCCCTAAAGCAATCACAGCAACAACAAAAATAAATAAATGGGACCTGATCAAATTAAAAAGCTTCTGCACAGCCAAAGAAACAGTCACGAGAGTAAATGGACAACCTACAGAATGGGAAAAAATTTTCGCATACTACACATCAGATAAAGGACTGATAACAAGAATCTATTTAGAACTCAGGAAAATCAGTAAGAAAAAATCAAACAGCCCTATCAAAAAGTGGGCAAAGGACATAAATAGAAATTTTTCAAAAGAAGATATAAAAATGGCTAACAAACATATGAAAAAGTGTTCAACATCTCTAATCATCAGGGAAATGCAAATCAAAACCACAATGAGATATCACTTAACTCCAGTGGGAATGGCCTTTATCAAAAAGTCCCAAAACTATACATGTTGGTGTGGGTGTGGGGAGATAGGTACATTCATACACTGCTGGTGGGACTGTAAACTAGTGCAGCCCCTGTGGAAAGCAATGTGGAGATACCTTAAACAGATTCAAGTAGACCTACCATTCGATCCAGCAATTCCATTATTGGACATCTACCCAGAAGAACAAAAGTCATTCTATAAAAAAGACACCTGCACCTGAATGATTATAGCAGCACAATTCACAATCACAAAGATGTGGAAACAACCCAAATGCCCATCAATTCATGAATGGATTAGCAAAATGTGGTATATGTATACCATGGAATATTACTCAGCTATTAGAAATAATGGCGATATGGCATCTCTTTGGTTCTCCTGGAGAGAGCTGGATCCCATTCTATTAAGTGAAGTATCCCAAGAATGGAAAAATAAGCACCACATGTACTCACCAGCAAATTGGTTTCCCTGAGTGCACATTTGGGAACAACACCAATTGGGTATCGGACAGAGGTTGGGGCCGGGTGGAAGGGATGGGTGTATACCTACTTGATGAATGTGATGTGCACTGCCTGGGGAATGGACACCCTTCAAGTTCTAACTGGGGGGGATGGGGTGGGGGAGAGGAGGGGTGCACACCTACATGATGAATGTGATGTGCACTGACTAGGGAATGGACAAAATTGAAGCTCAGAATCGGGGGAAAGGGGAGGCATGGGGAATGTATATAGCCTGATCTTTTGTACCCCCATAATGAGCTAACAAACAAACAAACAAACAAAAAAGAATCGTTTGATTCATCAGCTGGGAATACACCATGGTTCTTTAAAGACCTCTATGCGTGGGCCCAGGTAACTGGCTAGTTCCAAGAAGTATGCCACAGAGCTTTTGAAATAACCACTACGTTGAGAATTATTTGCTAGTTTTTGCACCACCTTTCACCATAATTGTGATAAGGTTCGTCCGTGCCTCCTTCAACCCAAGATGGCTGGGGCGGACAAAACTATGCTGAGGCCTAGTTCACTTGGTGTTGCCGATAGTTGGTACTGGAGCCTGGCAAGAAGCCATGCTATTAAGAGTCATTCCACCATCCTTTCTCCATGATTTTAAAAGGCAGAACACCTTTTTCCAGTTATCATAAGAATGAGTTGCTGGAGGGGACGTTTTTGAGTGGGGTCGGGTGGTGCGTTGAGGGGAAGGCTCTCTGTCTGTCTGGTGGTTTGTCTTTATTATGCCCAAAGAGGAGAGGTGGGCATGTGTGTGGCAGGTGAAAAGTACGGATCCTGTTTCAGTCTTAGACTGAAACAGGATCCGCACTTTTCAGCCAGTTCCTTTACGAATCCTTTGATTCATCAGCTGGGAATCCACCATGGCTGTCGAGACCCCTCTATGTGTGGGCCCAGGTAACTGGCTAGTTCCAAGATGTATGCCGTAGAGCTTTTGAAATAACCACTACGTTGAGAATTGTTTGCCAGTTTTTGCAGCACCTTTGACCATAATTGTGATAAGGTTCATCTGTGCCTCCTTAAACCCAAGCAGGCTGCCACGGACAAAACTATGCTGAGGCCTAGCTCCCTTGGTGTACCGATACATTTTACTGGAGCCTGGCAAGAAGCCATTTTTTTTAAGTACAATTCCACCGTCTTTTCTCCATTATTTTAAAAGGCAGTGCACCTTTAGCCAGTTAGCATAAAGATGAGTCACTGGAGCAGCTTTTTGTGTGGGGTTGGGTGTGTGTGGGAGGGCAGGCCCTCTGTCAGTCCGGTGGTTTGTTTTTATTATTCCCAGAGAGGAGAAGCGGGCATGTATGTGGCAGGTGAAAACTTTGGATCCTGTTTCAGTCTGAAACAGTATCTCCGCTTTTGAGCCTGTTCCTTTTGGAATCCTTTAATTCATCAGTTGGGAATCCACCATGGTTCTCTAGACCTCCCTGAGCATGGGCCCAGGTAACTGGCTAGTTCCAAGAAGTATGCCGCAGAGCTTTGGAAATAACCACTACATTGAGTATTATTTGCCAGTTTTTGCAGCAACTTTCACAATGATTGTGAAAAGGTTAGGCAGTGCATCCTGAAACCCAAGCTGGCTTCCACAGAAAAAACTACGGTTAGGCCAATCTCCCTTGGAGTTGCCGATAATTGGTACTGGTCCGTGGCAAGAAGCCATTCCTTTAAGTATCATTCCACCTTCCTTTCACAACTATTTTAAAAGGCAGAGCACCTATTGCCATTTAGCTTAAGGATGAGTCGCTGGAGGAAACGTTTTTGTGTGGGGTGGGAGAGGCAGAGCCAGGCCCTCTGTCAGTCCAGTGGTTTGTTTTTATTATCCCCGGAGAGGAGAAGTGGACATGTGTGTGGCAAGTGAAAAGTGTGGATCCTGTTTCAGTCTTAGACTGATACAGGATCGGCACTTTTCATCCTGTTCCTTTAAGAATCCTTTGCTTCATCAGCTGGGAATCCACCATAGTTCTCTACACCCCACTATGTGTGGGCCCACTTAACAGGCTAGTTCAAAGAAGTATGCCACAGAGCATTTGAAATAACCACTACCATGGAAATTATTTGCCAGCTTTTCCAGCACTTTTACCATAATTTTGATAAGGTTCATTTATGCTTCCTTAAACCCTAGATGGCTTCCATGGACAAACCTATACTGAGGGTTCTCTCGCTTGGTGTTGCCAATACTTGGTACGGGAGTCTGACAAGAATCCAGTCTTTTAATTATCATTGCACCATCCTTTCTCCCTTATATTAAAAGGTGAGCAACTTTCGGCAGTTAGCATAAGGATGAGTCAACGGAGGGGATGTTTTTGGGTGGGATCGGGGTGGTTTGGGGGACAGTCCCTCTGTCAGTCTGGTTGTTTGTGTTTATTATGCCCAGACAGGGAAGTGGATATATTTGTGGCAGGTGAAATGTGCCACACATTTCAGTTAGACTGAAACAGTATCCGCACTTTTCAGCTGGTTCCATTAAAAATCCTTTGATTCATCAGCTGGGAATCCACCATGGTTCCTTAGAACCCTCCATGCATGGGCCCATGAACTGGCCTGTACCAAGATGTATGCTGCACAGCTTTTGAGATAAACACTACGTGTAGAATTATTTGCCAGTTTCTGCAGCACATATCACCATAATTGTGATAAGGATCCTCTGTGCCTCCTTAAACACAAGATGGCTGCCACGGAGAAAACTATGCTGAGGCCTAGGTCACTTGGATTTCACGACACTTGTTACTGGAGGCTGGAAGGAGGCCATTCTTTTAAGTATCATTCCACCATACTTTCCCCATTATTTTAAAATGCACGGAAACCTTTGCAAGTTAGCATAATAATTAGTAGCTGGAGGGGACATTTTTATTTGTGGGGTCGGTGTGGGTGGGGGGCGCAGGCCCTCTGTCAGTTCGCTGGATTGTTTTTATTTTCCCCAGACCGGAGAAGTGGGCATGTGTGTGGCAGGTGAAAAGTTCGGATCCCGTTTCTGTCTTAGACTGAAACAGAAACCGCACTTTTCACCCCGTTCCATTAAGAATCCCTTGCTTCATCAGCTGGGAATCCACCATGGGCCTCTAGACTGCTCTATGCGTGGGCCCAGTTAACTGGCTAGTTCAAAGAATTATGCCGCAGAGCTTTTCAAGTAACCACTACCATGAGAATTACTTGACCGCTTTTGCAGCACCTTTCACCATAATTGTGATAAGGTTCATCTGTGCCTCCTTAAACCCAAGATGGCTGCCAGGGACAAACGTGTGCTGAGGCCTAGGTGACTTGCTGTTGCGAATACTTGGTATGGGAGTCTGGCAATAAGCCAGTCTTTTAGGTATAATTCCACCATTCTATCTCCATTATTTTAAAAGGCAGAGGACGTATTGCCAGATAGCATAAGGATCAGTCGCTGGAGGGCACGATTTTGTGTGGGGTGGTGGGGGGCGGGGGCAGGCCATCTGTCAATCCGATGGGTTGTTTTTGTTATCCCTAGAGAGGAGAAGTGGGCATATGTGTTGCAGGCAAAAAGTCAGAATCCTGTTTCAGTCAGGATCTGCACTTTTCAGCCTGTTCCTTTAAGAATCCTTAGATTCATCACCTTGGAATCCACCATGGTTCTCTAGACCCCTCTATACGTGGGCCCAGGTAACTGGCTTCTTCCAAGAAGTATGCCACAGAGCTTTTGAATTAAACAGTACGTTGAGAATTATTTGCCGGGTTTTCAGCACGTTTCACCATAATTATGATAAAGTCTGTATGTGCCTCCTTAAACCCAACATGGCTGCCACGGGCATAACTATGCTGAGGCGTAGCTGACTTGGTGTTGCCTATTTTTGTTAGTGGAGACTGACAAGAAGCCATTCTTCTAAGTATCACTTCACCGTCCTTTCTCCATTGTTTAAAAATGCAGGGAAATTTTGCAAGTTATCATAATAATTAGTAGCTGGAGGGGAATTTTTTGGGGGGGGATCTGCGTGGGTGGAAGGGGGGCAGGCCCTTTGTCAGTTCGCTGGTTTGTTTTTATTATCCCCAGAGAGGAAAAGTGGGCATGTGTGTGGCAGGTGAAAAGTGTGCGTCCTGTTTCAGTCTTAGACAGACACAGGATCTGCACTTTTCACCCCGTTCCATTAAGAATCCTTTGCTTCATCAGCTGGGAATCCACCATGGTTCTCTAGACCCCTCTTTTAGTGCACACAGAAAACTGCCTGGTTCCAAGAAGTTTTCCTCAGAGCTTTTGAAATAACCACTACTATGGAAATTATTTGCCAGCTTTTCCAGCACTTTTACCATTAATTTGATAAGGTTCATCTGTGCTTCCTAAAACCCTAGATGGCAGCCACGGACAAACCTATGCTGACACCTAGGTCACTTCCTGTTGCCAATAATTGGTATGGGAGTCTGGCAAAAGGCCAGTATTTTAAGTATAATTCCACCATCCTATCTTCATTATTTTAAAACGCAGAGGACCTTTCGCCAGATAGCATAAGGATGAGTCGCTGGAGGGGACCTTTTTGTGTACAGTGTTGGGGGGCGGGGGAGGACATCTGTCAATCCGATTGATTGTTTTTATTATCCCTAGAGAGGAGAAGTGGGCATGTGTGTTGCAGGCAAAAAGTGCATATAGTGTTTCAGTCTCAGACTGAAACAGGATCCGCACTTTTCAGCCTGTTCCTTTAAGAATCCTTTGATTCATCACCTGGGAATCCATCATGGTTCTCTAGACCCCTCTATGCGTGGGCCCAGAAAACTGCCGGGTTCCAAGAAGTATTCCACAGAGCTTTTGAAAAAACCACTACGTTGAGAATTATTTGCCAGGTTTTGCAGCACCTTTCATCATAATTGTCATAAGGTTCGTCTCGAGATGGCTGCCATGGACAAAACTATGCTGAGGCCGAGCTCACTTTGTGTGGCTGATCCTTGGTACTGGAGACTGGAAAGAATACATTCTTTTAAGTATCATTTCACCATCCTTCTCCACTATTTTAAAAGTCAGAGCACCTTTTGGCAGTTAGAATAACAAGGAGTCGCTGGACGGGAAGTTTTTATGTGGGGTCTGGGGCTGGTGCGGCAAGCCCTCCGCCAGTTCTGTGGTTTCTTTTTATTATCCCCAGAGAGGAGAAGTGGGCATGTGTTTGGCAGGTGAAAAGTGCAGATCCTGTTTCAGAGTATGAAACAGGATCCGCATGTTCATCCTGTTCCTTTAAGAATCCTTTGCTTCATCAGCTGGGAATCCACCATAGTTCTCTACACCGCACTATGCGTGGGCCCAGTTAACTGGCTAGTTCAAAGAAGTATGCCGCAGAGCTTTTGAAATAACCACTACCATGAGAATTATTTAACAGCTTTCGCAGCACCTTTTATTATAATTGTTATAAGGTTCATCTGTGTCTCCTTAAACCCAAGATGGCTGCCATGGACAAACCTATGCTGAGGCCTACGTCACTTGCTGTTGCCAATACTTGGTATGGGAATCTGGCAATAAGCCAGTCTTTTAGGTATAATTCTACCATCCTATCTCCAGTTTTTTAAAAGGCTTATGACCTTTCACCAGATAGCATAAGGACGAGTCGCTGGAGCAGACTATTTTGTGTGGGGTGGTGGGGGCCGGGGGCAGGGCATCTGTAAATCCGATGGGCTGTTTTTGTTATCCCTAGAGATGAGAAGGGCGAATGTGTGTTGCAGGCAAAATGTGCGGATCCTGTTTCACACTTAGACTGAAACAGGATCTGCACTTTTGAGCCTGTTCCTTTAAGAATCCTTTGATTCATCACCTGGGAATCCACCATGGTTCTCTAGACCTCTCTTTGCATGGGCACAGGTAACTGGCTTGTTCCAAGAAGTATGCGACAGAGCTTTTGAATTAACCAGTACTTTTAGAATTGTCAGGTTTTTAGCATGTTTAACCGTAATTGTGATAACGTTTGAATGTGCCTCCTTAAACCCAAGATGGCTGCCACGGATATAAATATGCTGAGGCATAGCTGACTTGTTGATGCCTATTTTTGTTAGTGGAGACTGACAAGAAGACATTCTTCTAAGTATCATCCCACCATCATTTTTCCATTGCGTAAAAAGGGAGGGAAATTTTGCAAGTTAGTATTATAATTAGATGTAGGGTACGTATTTTTTTTTCTTTTTTTGTGGGGTAGGAGTGGATGGGCGTTTCAGGCCCTCTGTGAGTTCGCTGGTTTTCTTTTATTATCCCCAGAGAGGACAAGTGGGCATGTGTTTGGCAGGTGAAAAGTGTGGATTCTATTTCAGAGAATTAAACAGGATCCACATGGTCATCCCATTCCTTTAAGAATCCTTTGCTTCATCAGCTGGGAATCCACCATGGTTCTATATACTCCTCTATGCGTTGGCACAGGTAACTGGCTTGTTCCAAGAAGTATGCCGCAGAGCTTTTCAATTAACCAGTACGTTGAAAATTATTTGCAGGTTTTCAGCATTTCACCCTAATTGTAATAACGTTTGTATGTGCCTCCTGAAACCCAAGATGGCTGCCACAGACATAACTATGCTGAGGTGTAGCCGACTTGGTGTTGCCTCTTTTTGTAAGCGGAGACTAACAAGTAGCCATTCTAAGTATAAGCCCACCGTCATTTTTCCATTGTTAAAAAATGCAGGGAAATTTTGCAAGTTAGCTTTATAATTAGTAGCTGGAGGGTACGTTTTTTTTTTTTTTTTTCGTCGGGTCGGTGTCGATGGGGGGGTCAGGCCCTCTATAAATTTGCTGGTTTGTTTTTATTATCCCCAGAGAGGGGAAGTCGGCATTTGATGGCAGCTGAAAAGTGCGGATACTCTTTCAGAGAATTAAACAGCATTCGCATGGTCATCCCGTTCCTTTAAGAATCCTGGAAGGGCGCGGTGGCTCACGCCTGTAATCCTAGCACTCTGGGAGGCCGAGGCGGGTGGATCGCTCGAGGTCAGGAGTTCGAGACCAGCCTGAGCAAGAGCGAGACCCCGTCTGTACTAAAAATAGAAAGACATTATATGGACAACTAAAAATCTATATAGAAAAAATTAGCCGGGCATAGTGGCGCATGCCTGTAGTCCCAGCTACTCGGGAGGCTGAGGCAGTAGGATCGTTTAAGCCGAGGAGTCTGAGGTTGCTGTGAACTAAGCTGACGCCACGGCACTCACTCTAGCCTGGGCAACAAATTGAGACTCTGTCTCAACAAAAAAAAAAAAAAAAAAGAATCCTTTGCTTCATCAGCTGGGAATCCACCATGGTTCTATATACTCCTCTATGCGTGGGCACAGGTACCTGGCTTGTTCCAAGAAGTATGCCGCAGAGCTTTTCAATTAACCACTACGTTGAAAATTATTTGCAGGTTTTCAGCGTTTCACCATAATTGTGATAAGGTTTGTATGTGCCTGCTGAAACCCAAGATGGCTGCCACGGACATAACTATGCTGAGGCGTAGCTCACTTGGTGTTTCCTATTTTTGTCAGTGGAGACTGACAAGAAGCCATTCTTTTAAGTATAATCCCACCATGATTTTTCCATTGTTTAAAAATGCAGGGAAATTGTGCAAGTTAGCATTTTAATTAGTAGCTGGAGGGTTCTTTTTTTTTTTTTTGTGGTGTCGGTGTGGATGGAGGTGCAAGGCCCTCTAGATATTCGCTGGTTTGTTTTTATTATCCCCAGAGAGGAGAAGTGGGCATGTTGTTGGCAGGTGAAAAGTGCGGATTCTGTTTCAAAGAATTAAACAGGATCCGCATGGTCATCCGCTTCCTTTAAGAATCCTTTGCTTCATCAGCTGGGAAACCACCATGGTTCTATATACTCCCGTATGGGTGGGCACAGGTGACTGGCTTGTTTCAAGAAGTATGCCACAGAGGTTTTCAAATAAAAAGTACATTGAAAATTATTTGCAGGTGTTCAGCGTTTCATCATAATTGCGACAACGTTTGTATGTGCCTTGAAACCCAAGATGGCTGCCACAGACATAACTATGCCGAGGCGTAGCTGACTTGGTTTTGCCGATTTTTGTTAGCGGAGACTGACAAGAAGCCATTCTTCTAAGTATCATGCCGCCATCATTCTTCCGTTGGTTAAAAATGAAGGGAAATTTTGGAAGTTAGCATTATAATTAGTAGCTGGAGGGTACGGTTTTTTTTGTGTGTGTGGTCGATGTGGATGGGGGGGGTCAGGCCCTCTGTCAGTTCGCTGGTTAGTTTTTATTATCCCCAGAGAGGAGAAGTGGGCATGTGTTTGGCAGGTGAAAAGGGCGGATTCTGTTTCAGAGAATGAAACAGGATCCGCATGCACATCCCGTTCCTTTTGGAAACTTTTGCTTCATCAGCTGGGAATCCACCATGGTTCTATATACTCCTCTATGTGTGGGCACAGGTAACTGGCTTGTTCCAAGAAGTATGCCGCAGAGCTTTTCAATTAACCAGTACGTTGAAAATTATTTGCAGGTTTTCAGCGTTTCACCATAATTTTGATAACGTTTGTATGTGTCTCCTAAAACCCAATATGGCTGCCAAGGACATAAGTATGCTGAGGCGTAGCTCAATTCGTGTTGCCTATTTTTGTTAGTGGAGACTGACAAGAAGCCATTCTTCTAAGTATCATCCCACCACCATTTTTCCATTGTTTAAAAATGCAGGGAAATTTTGCAAGTTAGCATTATAATTAGTAGCTGGAGGGTACTTTTTTTTTTTTGTGGGGTCAGTGTGGATGGGTTGGTCAGGCCATCTGTCAATTCACTGGTTTGTTTTTATTATCCCCAGAGAGGAGAAGTGGGCATGTGTTTGGCAGGTGAAAAGTGCGGATTCTGTTTCAGAGAATTAAACAGGATCCGCATGGTCATCTCATTCCTTTAAGAATCCTTTGCTTCATCAGCTGGGATTCCACCATGATTCTATATACTCCTCTATGCGTGGGCACAGGTACCTGGCTTGTTCCAAGAAGTATGCTGGAGAGTTTTCAAATTAACCAGTACGTGGGAAATTATTTGCAGGTTTTCAGCGTTTCACCATAATTTTGATAACGTTTGTATGTGCCTCCTGAAACCCAAGAAGGCTGCGACGAACACAACTATGCTGAGGAGTAGCTGACTTGGTGTTGCCTATTTTTGTTAGTGGAGACTGACAAGAAGCTATTCTTCTAAGTATCATGCCACCACCATTTTTCCATTGTTTTAAAATGCAGGGAAATTTTGCAAGTTAGCATTATAATTAGTAGCTGGAGGGTACGGTTTTTTTTTGTGTGTGGTCGATGTGGATGGGGGGGGGTCAGGCCCTCTGTCAGTTCGCTGGTTAGTTTTTATTATCTCCAGAGAGGAGAAGTGGGCATGTGTTTGGCAGGTGAAAAGGGCGGATTCTGTTTCAGAGAATTAACGATGATCCCCATGGTCATCCCGTTCCTTTAATAATCCTTAACTTCATCAGCTGGAAATCCACCATGGTTCTATATACTCCTCTTTGCCTGGGAACAAGTAACTGGCTTGTTCCAAGAAGTATGCCGCAGAGATTTTCAATTAACCACTACGTTGAAAATTATTTGCAGGTGTTCAGCGTTTCACCCTAATTGTGATAACGTTTGTTTGTGCCTCCTGAAACCCAAGAAGGCTGCGACGGACATAACTATGCTGCGGAGTAGCTGACTTGGTGTCACCTATTTTTGTTAGTGGAGACTGACAAGAAGCCATTCTTCTAAGTATCATCCCACCACCATTTTTCCATTGTTTTAAAATGCAGGGAAATTTTGCAAGTTAGTATTATAATTAGTAGCTGGAGGGTACTTTTTTTTTTGTGGGGTCGGTGAGGATGGGGGTGCAAGGCCCTCTAGATGTTCACTGGTTTGTTTTTATTATCCCCAGAGAGGAGAAGTGGGCATGTTGTTGGCAGGTGAAAATGCGGATTCTGTTTCAAGGAATTAAAGAGGATCCGCACGGTCATCTGCTTCCTTTAAGAATCCTTTGCTTCATCATCTGGGAAACCACCATGGTTCTATATACTCCCGTATGGGTGACCACAGGTTACTGGCTTGTTCCAAGAAGTATGCCACAGAGCTTTTCAAATAAAAAGTACATTGAAAATTATTTGCAGGTGTTCAGCGTTTCATCATAATTGCGACAACGTTTGTATGTGCCTTGAAACCCAAGATGGCTGCCACAGACATAACTATGCTGAGGCGTAGCTGACTTGGTTTTGCCGATTTTTGTTAGTGGAGACTGACAAGAAGCCATTATTCTAAGTATCATGCCGCCATCATTTTTCCGTTGGTTAAAAATGAAGGGAAATTTTGGAAGTTAGCATTATAATTAGTAGCTGGAGGGTACAGTTTTTTTTTTTGTGTGTGGTCGATGTGGATGGGGGGGTAAGGCCCTCTGTCAGTCCGCTGGTTAGTTTTTATTATCCCCAGAGAGGAGAAGTGGGCATGTGTTTGGCAGGTGAAAAGGGCGGATTCTGTTTCAGAGAATTAACGATGATCCCCATGCCTATCCCGTTCCTTTAATAATCCTTTACTTCATCAGCTGGAAATCCACCATGGTTCTATATACTCCGCTTTGCGTGGGAACAGGTAACTGGCTTGTTCCAAGAAGTATGCCGCAGAGCTTTTCAATTAACGAGTACGTTGAAAATTATTTGCACGTGTTCAGCGTTTCACCCTAATTGTGATAACGTTTGTTTGTGCCTCCTGAGACCCAAGATGGCTGCCACAAACATAACGATGCTGAGGCGTAGCTGACTTGGTTTTGCCTATTTTTGTTAGTGGAGACTGACAAGAAGCCATTCTTCTAAGTATAATCTCACCATGATTTTTCCATTGTTTAAAAATGCAGGAAAATTTTGCAAGTTAGCATTATAATTAGTAGCTGGAGGGTACTTTTTTTTTTTTGTGGGGTCAGTGTGGATGGGTTGGTCAGGCCATCTGTCAATTCACTGGTTTGTTTTTATTATCCCCAGAGAGGAGAAGTGGGCATGTGTTTGGCAGGTGAAAAGTGCGGATTCTGTTTCAGAGAATTAAACAGGATCCGCATGGTCATCTCATTCCTTTAAGAATACTTTGCTTCATCAGCTGGGATTCCACCATGTTTCTATATACTCCTCTATGCGTGGGCACAGGTACCTGGCTTGTTCCAAGAAGTATGCCGCAGAGCTTTTCAATTAACCACTACGTTGGAAATTATTTGCAGGTTTTCAGCGTTTCACCATAATTTTGATAACGTTTGTATGTGCCTCCTGAAACCCAAGAAGGCTGCGACGGACATAACTATGCTGAGGAGTAGCTGACTTGGTGTTGCCTATTTTTGTTATTGGAGACAGACAAGAAGCCATTCTTCTAAGTATCATCCCACCACCATTTTTCCATTGTTTTAAAATGCAGGGAAATTTTGCAAGTTAGCATTATAATTAGTAGCTGGAGGGTACGGTTTATTTTTGTGTGTGGTCGATGTGGATGGGGGGGTCAAGCCCTCTGTCAGTTCGCTGGTTAGTTTTTATTATAACCAGAGAGGAGAAGTGGGCATGTGTTTAGCAGGAGAAAAGGGCGGATTCTGTTTCAGAGAATTAACGATGATCCCAATGGTCATCCCGTTCCTTTAATAATCCTTTACTTCATGAGCTGGAAATCCACCATGGTTCTATATACTCCTCTTTGCGTGGGATCAGGTAACTGGCTTGTTCCAAGAAGTATGCCGCAGAGCTTTTCAATTAACCACTGCGTTGAAAATTATTTGCAGGTGTTCAGCGTTTCACCATAATTGTGATAACGTTTGTTTGTGCCTCCTGAAACCCAAGAAGGCTGCTACGGACATAACTATGCTGAGGGGTAGCTGACTTGGTGTTGCCTATTTTTGTTAGTGGAGACAGACAAGAAGCCATTCTTCTAAGTATCATCCCACCACCATTTTTGCATTGTTTTAAAATGCAGGGAAATTTTGCAAGTTAGCATTATAGTTAGTAGCTGGAGGGTACGGTTTTTTTTTGTGTGTGTGGTCGATGTGGATGGGGGGTTCAGGCCCTCTGTCAGTTCGCTGGTTAGTTTTTATTATCCCCAGAGAGGAGAAGTGGGCATGTGTTTGGCAGGTGAAAAGGGCGGATTCTGTTTCAGAGAATTAACGATGATCCCCATGATCATCCCATTCCTTTAATAATCCTTAACTTCATCAACTGGAAATCCACCATGGTTCTATATACTCCTCTTTGCGTGGGAACAGGTAACTGGCTTGTTCCAAGAAGTATGCCGCAGAGCTTTTCAATTAACCACTACGTTGAAAATTATTTGCAGGTGTTCAGCGTTTCACCATAATTGTGATAACGTTTGTTTGTGCCTCCTGAAACCCAAGAAGGCTGCGACGGACATAAGTATGCTGAGGAGTAGCTGACTTGGTGTTGCCTATTTTTGTTAGTGGAGACAGACAAGAATCCATTCTTCTAAGTATCATCCCACCACCATTTTTCCATTGTTTAAAAATGCCGGGAAATTTTGCAAGTTAGCATTATAATTAGTAGCTGGAGGGTTCGGTTTTTTTTTTGTGTGTGGTCGATGTGGATGGGGGGGTCAGGCCCTCTGTCAGTTCGCTGGTTAGTTTTTATTATCCCCAGAGAGGAGAAGTGGGCATGTGTTTGGCAGGTGAAAAGGGCGGAATCTGTTTCAGAGAATTAACGGTGATCCCCATGGTCATCCCGTTCCTTTAATAATCCTTTACTTCATCAGCTGGAAATCCACCATGGTTCTATATACTTCTCTATGCGTGGGCACAGGAAACTGGCTTGTTCCAAGAAGTATGCCTCAGAGCTTTTCAATTTACCAGTATGTTGAAAATCCTTTGCAGGTTTTCAGCGTTTCACCATAATTGTGATAACGTGTGTATGTGCCTACTGAAACCAAATATGGCTGCTACGGACGTAACTATGCTGAGGCGTAGCTGTCTTGGTGTTGCCTATTTTTGTCAGTGGAGACTGACAAGAAGCCATTCTTCTAAGTATCATCCCACCACAATTTCTCCATTGTTTAAAAATGCAGGGAAACTTTGCAAATTGGCTTTATAATTAGTAGCTGGAGGGTACTTTTTTTTTGTGGGGTCCGTCAGTATGGGTGTTCAGGCCCTCTGTCAGATCGCCGGATTGTTTTTATTATCCCCAGAGAAGAGTAGTGGGCATGTGTTTGGCAGGTGAAAAGTGCGGATTCTGTTTCAGAGAATTAAACAGGATCCGCATGGTCATCTCATTCCTTTAAGAATCCTTTGCTTCATCAGCTGGGATTCCACCATGTTTCTATATACTCCTCTATGCGTGGGCACAGGTACCTGGCTTGTTCCAAGAAGTATGCTGGAGAGTTTTCAAATTAACCAGTACGTTGAAAATTATTTGCAGGTTTTCAGCGTTTCACCATAATTTTGATAACGTTTGTATGTGCCTCCTGAAACCCAAGAAGGCTTCGACGGACATAACTATGCTGAGGAGTAGCTGACGTGGTGTTGCCTATTTTTGTTAGTGGAGACAGACAAGAAGCCATTCTTCTAAGTATCATCCCACCACCATTTTTGCATTGTTTTCAAATGCAGGGAAATTTTGCAAGTTAGCATTATAATTAGTAGCTGGAGGGTACGGTTTCTTTTTGTGTGTGGTCGATGTCGATGGGGGGGTCAGGCCCTCTGTCAGTTCGCTGGTTAGTTTTTATTATCCCCAGAGAGGAGAAGTGGGCATGTGTTTGGCAGGTGAAAAGGGCGGAGTCCGTTTCAGAGAATTAACGATGATCCCCATGCTCATCCCGTTCCTTTAATAATCCTTTACTTCATCAGCTGGAAATCCACCATGGTTCTATATACTCCTCTTTGTGTGGGAACAGGTAAGTGGCTTGTTCCAAGAAGTATGCCGCAGAGCTTTTCAATTAACCACTACGTTGAAAATTATTTGCAGGTGTTCAGCGTTTCACCATAATTGTGATAACGTTTGTTTGTGCCTCCTGAAACCCAAGAAGGCTGCGACGGACATAACTATGCTGAGGCGTAGCTGACTTGGTTTTGCCTATTTTTGTTAGTGGAGACTGACAAGAATCCATTCTTCTAAGTATCATCTCACCATCATTTTTCCATTGTTTAAAAATGCAGGAAAATTTTGCAAGTTAGCATTATAATTAGTAGCTGGAGGCTACGGTGTTTTTTTTTTTTTTTTTTCCGGTGGGGTCGGTGTGGTTGTGTTGGTAAGGCCCTCTGTCAGTTCGCTGGTTTGTTTTTATTATCCCCAGAGAGGAGAAGTGGGTATTAGTATGGCAGGTGAAAACTGCGGATCTGTTTCAGAGATTTAAACAGGATCCGCATGGTAATCCCGTTCCTTTAAGAATCCTTTGCTTCATGAGCTGGGAATCCACCATGGTTCTATATACTTCTCTATGCATGGGCACAGGAAAGTGGCTTGTTCCAAGAAGTATGCCTCAGAGCTTTTCAATTAACCAGTATGTTGAAAATCCTTTGCAGGTTTTCAGCGTTTCACCATAATTGTGATAACGTGTGTATGTGTCTCCTGAAACCCAATATGGCTGCCAAGGACATAAGTAAGCTGAGGCGTAGCTGACTTCGTGTTGCCTATTTTTGTTAGTGGAGACTGACAAGAAGCCATTCTTCTAAGTATCATCCCACCATCATTTTTCCATTGTTTAAAAATGCAGGGAAATTTTGCAAGTTAGCATTAAAATTAGTAGCTGGAGGATACTTTTTTTTTTTGTGGGGTCAGTGTGGATGGGTTGGTCAGGCCATCTGTCAATTCACTGGTTTGTTTTTATTATCCCCAGAGAGGAGAAGAGGGCATGTGTTTGGCAGGTGAAAAGTGCGGATTCTGTTTCAGAGAATTAAACAGGATCCGCATGGTCATCTCATTCCTTTAAGAATCCTTTGCTTCATCAGCTGGGATTCCACCATGTTTCTATATACTCCTCTATGCGTGGGCTGAGGTACCTGGCTTGTTCCAAGAAGTATGCCGCAGAGCTTTTCAATTAACCACTACGTTGAAAATTATTTGCAGGTTTTCAGCGTTTCACCATAATTTTGATAACGTTTGTATGTGCCTCCTGAAACCCAAGAAGGCTGCGACGGACATAACTATGCTGAGGAGTAGCTGATTTGGTGTTGCCTATTTTTGTTAGTGGAGACAGACAAGAAGCCATTCTTCTAAGTATCATCCCACCACCATTTTTGCATTGTTTTAAAATGCAGGGAAATTTTGCAAGTTAGCATTATAATTAGTAGCTGGAGGGTACGGTTTTTTTTTGTGTGTGGTCGATGTGGATGGGGGGGGGTCAGGCCCTCTGTCAGTTCGCTGGTTAGTTTTTATTATCTCCAGAGAGGAGAAGTGGGCATGTGTTTGGCAGGTGAAAAGGGCGGATTCTGTTTCAGAGAATTAACGATGATCCCCATGGTCATCCCGTTCCTTTAATAATCCTTAACTTCATCAGCTGGAAATCCACCATGGTTCTATATACTCCTCTTTGCCTGGGAACAAGTAACTGGCTTGTTCCAAGAAGTATGCCGCAGAGATTTTCAATTAACCACTACGTTGAAAATTATTTGCAGGTGTTCAGCGTTTCACCCTAATTGTGATAACGTTTGTTTGTGCCTCCTGAAACCCAAGAAGGCTGCGACGGACATAACTATGCTGCGGAGTAGCTGACTTGGTGTCACCTATTTTTGTTAGTGGAGACTGACAAGAAGCCATTCTTCTAAGTATCATCCCACCACCATTTTTCCATTGTTTTAAAATGCAGGGAAATTTTGCAAGTTAGTATTATAATTAGTAGCTGGAGGGTACTTTTTTTTTTGTGGGGTCGGTGAGGATGGGGGTGCAAGGCCCTCTAGATGTTCACTGGTTTGTTTTTATTATCCCCAGAGAGGAGAAGTGGGCATGTTGTTGGCAGGTGAAAATGCGGATTCTGTTTCAAGGAATTAAAGAGGATCCGCACGGTCATCTGCTTCCTTTAAGAATCCTTTGCTTCATCATCTGGGAAACCACCATGGTTCTATATACTCCCGTATGGGTGACCACAGGTTACTGGCTTGTTCCAAGAAGTATGCCACAGAGCTTTTCAAATAAAAAGTACATTGAAAATTATTTGCAGGTGTTCAGCGTTTCATCATAATTGCGACAACGTTTGTATGTGCCTTGAAACCCAAGATGGCTGCCACAGACATAACTATGCTGAGGCGTAGCTGACTTGGTTTTGCCGATTTTTGTTAGTGGAGACTGACAAGAAGCCATTATTCTAAGTATCATGCCGCCATCATTTTTCCGTTGGTTAAAAATGAAGGGAAATTTTGGAAGTTAGCATTATAATTAGTAGCTGGAGGGTACAGTTTTTTTTTTTGTGTGTGGTCGATGTGGATGGGGGGGTAAGGCCCTCTGTCAGTCCGCTGGTTAGTTTTTATTATCCCCAGAGAGGAGAAGTGGGCATGTGTTTGGCAGGTGAAAAGGGCGGATTCTGTTTCAGAGAATTAACGATGATCCCCATGCCTATCCCGTTCCTTTAATAATCCTTTACTTCATCAGCTGGAAATCCACCATGGTTCTATATACTCCGCTTTGCGTGGGAACAGGTAACTGGCTTGTTCCAAGAAGTATGCCGCAGAGCTTTTCAATTAACGAGTACGTTGAAAATTATTTGCACGTGTTCAGCGTTTCACCCTAATTGTGATAACGTTTGTTTGTGCCTCCTGAGACCCAAGATGGCTGCCACAAACATAACGATGCTGAGGCGTAGCTGACTTGGTTTTGCCTATTTTTGTTAGTGGAGACTGACAAGAAGCCATTCTTCTAAGTATAATCTCACCATGATTTTTCCATTGTTTAAAAATGCAGGAAAATTTTGCAAGTTAGCATTATAATTAGTAGCTGGAGGGTACTTTTTTTTTTTTGTGGGGTCAGTGTGGATGGGTTGGTCAGGCCATCTGTCAATTCACTGGTTTGTTTTTATTATCCCCAGAGAGGAGAAGTGGGCATGTGTTTGGCAGGTGAAAAGTGCGGATTCTGTTTCAGAGAATTAAACAGGATCCGCATGGTCATCTCATTCCTTTAAGAATACTTTGCTTCATCAGCTGGGATTCCACCATGTTTCTATATACTCCTCTATGCGTGGGCACAGGTACCTGGCTTGTTCCAAGAAGTATGCCGCAGAGCTTTTCAATTAACCACTACGTTGGAAATTATTTGCAGGTTTTCAGCGTTTCACCATAATTTTGATAACGTTTGTATGTGCCTCCTGAAACCCAAGAAGGCTGCGACGGACATAACTATGCTGAGGAGTAGCTGACTTGGTGTTGCCTATTTTTGTTATTGGAGACAGACAAGAAGCCATTCTTCTAAGTATCATCCCACCACCATTTTTCCATTGTTTTAAAATGCAGGGAAATTTTGCAAGTTAGCATTATAATTAGTAGCTGGAGGGTACGGTTTATTTTTGTGTGTGGTCGATGTGGATGGGGGGGTCAAGCCCTCTGTCAGTTCGCTGGTTAGTTTTTATTATAACCAGAGAGGAGAAGTGGGCATGTGTTTAGCAGGAGAAAAGGGCGGATTCTGTTTCAGAGAATTAACGATGATCCCAATGGTCATCCCGTTCCTTTAATAATCCTTTACTTCATGAGCTGGAAATCCACCATGGTTCTATATACTCCTCTTTGCGTGGGATCAGGTAACTGGCTTGTTCCAAGAAGTATGCCGCAGAGCTTTTCAATTAACCAGTACATTGAAAATTATTTGCAGGTGTTCAGGGTTTCACCATAATTGTGATAACGTTTGTTTGTGCCTCCTGAAACCCAAGAAGGCTGCTACGGACATAACTATGCTGAGGGGTAGCTGACTTGGTGTTGCCTATTTTTGTTAGTGGAGACAGACAAGAAGCCATTCTTCTAAGTATCATCCCACCACCATTTTTGCATTGTTTTAAAATGCAGGGAAATTTTGCAAGTTAGCATTATAGTTAGTAGCTGGAGGGTACGGTTTTTTTTTGTGTGTGTGGTCGATGTGGATGGGGGGTTCAGGCCCTCTGTCAGTTCGCTGGTTAGTTTTTATTATCCCCAGAGAGGAGAAGTGGGCATGTGTTTGGCAGGTGAAAAGGGCGGATTCTGTTTCAGAGAATTAACGATGATCCCCATGATCATCCCATTCCTTTAATAATCCTTAACTTCATCAACTGGAAATCCACCATGGTTCTATATACTCCTCTTTGCGTGGGAACAGGTAACTGGCTTGTTCCAAGAAGTATGCCGCAGAGCTTTTCAATTAACCACTACGTTGAAAATTATTTGCAGGTGTTCAGCGTTTCACCATAATTGTGATAACGTTTGTTTGTGCCTCCTGAAACCCAAGAAGGCTGCGACGGACATAAGTATGCTGAGGAGTAGCTGACTTGGTGTTGCCTATTTTTGTTAGTGGAGACAGACAAGAATCCATTCTTCTAAGTATCATCCCACCACCATTTTTCCATTGTTTAAAAATGCCGGGAAATTTTGCAAGTTAGCATTATAATTAGTAGCTGGAGGGTTCGGTTTTTTTTTTGTGTGTGGTCGATGTGGATGGGGGGGTCAGGCCCTCTGTCAGTTCGCTGGTTAGTTTTTATTATCCCCAGAGAGGAGAAGTGGGCATGTGTTTGGCAGGTGAAAAGGGCGGAATCTGTTTCAGAGAATTAACGGTGATCCCCATGGTCATCCCGTTCCTTTAATAATCCTTTACTTCATCAGCTGGAAATCCACCATGGTTCTATATACTTCTCTATGCGTGGGCACAGGAAACTGGCTTGTTCCAAGAAGTATGCCTCAGAGCTTTTCAATTTACCAGTATGTTGAAAATCCTTTGCAGGTTTTCAGCGTTTCACCATAATTGTGATAACGTGTGTATGTGCCTACTGAAACCAAATATGGCTGCTACGGACGTAACTATGCTGAGGCGTAGCTGTCTTGGTGTTGCCTATTTTTGTCAGTGGAGACTGACAAGAAGCCATTCTTCTAAGTATCATCCCACCACAATTTCTCCATTGTTTAAAAATGCAGGGAAACTTTGCAAATTGGCTTTATAATTAGTAGCTGGAGGGTACTTTTTTTTTGTGGGGTCCGTCAGTATGGGTGTTCAGGCCCTCTGTCAGATCGCCGGATTGTTTTTATTATCCCCAGAGAAGAGTAGTGGGCATGTATTTGGCAGGTGAAAAGTGCGGATTCTGTTTCAGAGAATTAAACAGGATCCGCATGGTCATCTCATTCCTTTAAGAATCCTTTGCTTCATCAGCTGGGATTCCACCATGTTTCTATATACTCCTCTATGCGTGGGCACAGGTACCTGGCTTGTTCCAAGAAGTATGCTGGAGAGTTTTCAAATTAACCAGTACGTTGAAAATTATTTGCAGGTTTTCAGCGTTTCACCATAATTTTGATAACGTTTGTATGTGCCTCCTGAAACCCAAGAAGGCTTCGACGGACATAACTATGCTGAGGAGTAGCTGACGTGGTGTTGCCTATTTTTGTTAGTGGAGACAGACAAGAAGCCATTCTTCTAAGTATCATCCCACCACCATTTTTGCATTGTTTTCAAATGCAGGGAAATTTTGCAAGTTAGCATTATAATTAGTAGCTGGAGGGTACGGTTTCTTTTTGTGTGTGGTCGATGTCGATGGGGGGGTCAGGCCCTCTGTCAGTTCGCTGGTTAGTTTTTATTATCCCCAGAGAGGAGAAGTGGGCATGTGTTTGGCAGGTGAAAAGGGCGGAGTCCGTTTCAGAGAATTAACGATGATCCCCATGCTCATCCCGTTCCTTTAATAATCCTTTACTTCATCAGCTGGAAATCCACCATGGTTCTATATACTCCTCTTTGTGTGGGAACAGGTAAGTGGCTTGTTCCAAGAAGTATGCCGCAGAGCTTTTCAATTAACCACTACGTTGAAAATTATTTGCAGGTGTTCAGCGTTTCACCATAATTGTGATAACGTTTGTTTGTGCCTCCTGAAACCCAAGAAGGCTGCGACGGACATAACTATGCTGAGGCGTAGCTGACTTGGTTTTGCCTATTTTTGTTAGTGGAGACTGACAAGAATCCATTCTTCTAAGTATCATCTCACCATCATTTTTCCATTGTTTAAAAATGCAGGAAAATTTTGCAAGTTAGCATTATAATTAGTAGCTGGAGGCTACGGTGTTTTTTTTTTTTTTTTTTCCGGTGGGGT
Source organism: Eulemur rufifrons (assembly GCF_041146395.1). Lineage (NCBI taxonomy): Eukaryota > Metazoa > Chordata > Mammalia > Primates > Lemuridae > Eulemur > Eulemur rufifrons. The sequence continues at coordinate 443,678 of NW_027182840.1, forward strand.
CGGTGTGGTTGTGTTGGTAAGGCCCTCTGTCAGTTCGCTGGTTTGTTTTTATTATCCCCAGAGAGGAGAAGTGGGTATTAGTATGGCAGGTGAAAACTGCGGATCTGTTTCAGAGATTTAAACAGGATCCGCATGGTAATCCCGTTCCTTTAAGAATCCTTTGCTTCATGAGCTGGGAATCCACCATGGTTCTATATACTTCTCTATGCATGGGCACAGGAAAGTGGCTTGTTCCAAGAAGTATGCCTCAGAGCTTTTCAATTAACCAGTATGTTGAAAATCCTTTGCAGGTTTTCAGCGTTTCACCATAATTGTGATAACGTGTGTATGTGTCTCCTGAAACCCAATATGGCTGCCAAGGACATAAGTAAGCTGAGGCGTAGCTGACTTCGTGTTGCCTATTTTTGTTAGTGGAGACTGACAAGAAGCCATTCTTCTAAGTATCATCCCACCATCATTTTTCCATTGTTTAAAAATGCAGGGAAATTTTGCAAGTTAGCATTAAAATTAGTAGCTGGAGGATACTTTTTTTTTTTGTGGGGTCAGTGTGGATGGGTTGGTCAGGCCATCTGTCAATTCACTGGTTTGTTTTTATTATCCCCAGAGAGGAGAAGAGGGCATGTGTTTGGCAGGTGAAAAGTGCGGATTCTGTTTCAGAGAATTAAACAGGATCCGCATGGTCATCTCATTCCTTTAAGAATCCTTTGCTTCATCAGCTGGGATTCCACCATGTTTCTATATACTCCTCTATGCGTGGGCTGAGGTACCTGGCTTGTTCCAAGAAGTATGCCGCAGAGCTTTTCAATTAACCACTACGTTGAAAATTATTTGCAGGTTTTCAGCGTTTCACCATAATTTTGATAACGTTTGTATGTGCCTCCTGAAACCCAAGAAGGCTGCGACGGACATAACTATGCTGAGGAGTAGCTGATTTGGTGTTGCCTATTTTTGTTAGTGGAGACAGACAAGAAGCCATTCTTCTAAGTATCATCCCACCACCATTTTTGCATTGTTTTAAAATGCAGGGAAATTTTGCAAGTTAGCATTATAATTAGTAGCTGGAGGGTACGGTTTTTTTTTTGTGTATGGTCGATGTGGGTGGGGGGGTCAGGCCCCCTGTCAGTTCGCTGGTTAGTTTTTATTATCCCCAGAGAGGAGAAGTGGGCATGTGTTTGGCAGATGAAAAGGGCGGAGTCTGTTTCAGAGAATTTACGATGATCCCCATGCTCATCGCGTTCCTTTAATAATCCTTTACTTCATCAGCTGGAAATCCAACATGTTTCTATATACTCCTCTTTGCGTGGGAACAGGTAACTGGCTTGTTCCAAGAAGTATGCCGCAGAGCTTTTCAATTAACCACTACGTTGAAAATTATTTGCAGGTGTTCAGGGTTTCACCATAATTGAAATAACGTTTGTTTGTGCCTCCTGAAACCCAAGAAGGCTGCGACGGACATAACTATGCTGAGGAGTAGCTGACTTGGTGTTGCCTATTTTTGTTAGTGGAGACTGACAAGAAGCCATTCTTCTAAGTATCATCCCACCACCATTTTTCCATTGTTTTATAATGCAGGGAATTTTTGCAAGTTAGCATTATAATTAGTAGCTGGAGGCTACGGTGTTTTTTTTTTTTTTTTTTCCTGTGGGGTCGGTGTGGATGTGTTGGTCAGGCCCTCTGTCAGTTCGCTGGTTTGTTTTTATTATCCCCAGAGAGGAGAAGTGGGTATTAGTATGGCAGGTGAAAACTGCGGATCTGTTTCAGAGAATGAAAGAGGATCCGCATGGTAATCCCGTTCCTTTAAGAATCCTTTGCTTCATGAGCTGGGAATCCACCATGGTTCTATATACTTCTCTAAGCGTGGGCACAGGAAACTGGCTTGTCTCAAGAAGTATGCCTCAGAGCTTTTCAATTAACCAGTATGTTGAAAATCCTTTGCAGGTTTTCAGCGTTTCACCATAATTGTGATAACGTGTGTATGTGCCTACTGAAACCAAATATGGCTGCTACGGACATAACTATGCTGAGGCGTAGCTGACTTGGTGTTGCCTATTTTTGTCAGTGGAGACTGACAAGAAGCCATTCTTCTAAGTATCATCCCACCATCATTTCTCCATTGTTTAAAAATGCAGGGAAATTTTGCAATTTGGCATTATAATTAGTAGCTGGAGGGTACTTTTTTTTTTTGTGGGGTCAGTCAGGATGGGTGTTCAGGCCCTCTGTCAGCTCGCTGGTTTGTTTTTATTATCCCCAGAGAAGAGTAGTGGGCATGTGTTTGGCAGGTGAAAAGTGCGGATTCTGTTTCAGAGAATTAAACAGGATCCACATGGTTATCTCATTCCTTTAAGAATCCTTTGATTCATCAGCTGGGATTCAACCATGTTTCTATATACTCCTCTATGCGTGGGCACAGGTACCTGGCTTGTTCCAAGAAGTATGCTGGAGAGTTTCCAAATTAACCAATACGTTGAAAATTATTTGCAGGTTTTCAGCATTTCACCATAATTTTGATAACGTTTGTATGTGCCTCCTGAAACCCAAGAAGGATGCGACGGACATAACTATGCTGAGGAGTAGCTGACTTGGTGTTGCCTATTTTTGTTAGTGGAGACAGACAAGAAGCCATTCTTCTAAGTATCATCCCACCACCATTTTTCCATTGTTTTAAAATGCAGGGAAATTTTGCAAGTTAGCATTATAATTAGTAGCTGGAGGGTACTGTTTTTTTGTGTGTGTGGTCGATGTGGATGGGGGTTTTCAAGCCCTCTGTCAGTTCGCTGGTTAGCTTTTATTATAACCAGAGAGGAGACTTGGGCATGTGTTTGGCAGGAGAAAAGGGCGGATTCTGTTTCAGAGAATTAACGATGATCCCAATGGTCATCACGTTCCTTTAATAATCCTTTACTTCATCAGCTGGAAATCCACCATGGTTCTATATACTCACTTTGCGTGGGAACAGATAACTGGCTTGTTCCAAGAAGTATGCCGCAGAGCTTTTCAATTAACCACTACGTTGAAAATTGTTTGCAGGTGTTCAGGGTTTCACCATAATTGTGATAACGTTTGTTTGTGCCTCCTGAAACCCAAGAAGGCTGCGACGGACATAACTATGCTGAGGAGTAGCTGACTTGGTGTTGCCTATTTTTGTTAGTGGAGACAGACAAGAAGCCATTCTTCTAAGTGTCATCCCACCACCATTTTTGCATTGTTTTAAAATGCAGGGAAATTTTGCAAGTTAGCATTATAATTAGTAGCTGGAGGGTACGGTTTTTTTTTTTTTGTTTGTGGTCGATGTGGATGGGGGGGTCAGGCCCACTGTCAGTTCGCTGGTTTGTTTTTATTATCCCCAGAGAGGAGAAGCGGTATGTGTTTGGCAGGTGAAAAGGGCGAATTGGGTTTCATAGAATTAACGATGATCCCCATGGTCATTCCGTTCCTTTAATAATCATTTACTTCATCAGCTGGAAATCCACCATGGTTCTATATACTCCTCTTTGCGTGGGAACAGGTAACTGGCTTGTTCCAAGAAGTATGCCGCAGAGCTTTTCAATTAACCACTACGATGAAAATTGTTTGCAGGTGTCAGCGTTTCACCATAATTGTGATAACGTTTGTTTGTGCCTCCTGAAACCCAAGAAGGCTGCCACGAACATAACTATGCTGAGGCGTAGCTGACTTGGTGTTTCCATTTTTTGTTAGTGGAAACTGACAAGAATCCATACTTCTAAGTATCATCTCACCATCATTTTTCCATTGTTTAAAAATGCAGGAAAATTTTGCAAGTTAGCATTATAATTAGTAGCTGGAGGCTACGGTGTTTTTTTTTTTTTCCTGTGGGGTCGGTGTGGATGTGTTGGTCAGGCCCTCTGTCAGTTCGCTGGTTCGTTTTTATTATCCCCAGAGAGGAGAAGTGGGTATTAGTATGGCAGGTGAAAACTTCGGATCTGTTTCAGAGAATTAAACAGGATCCGCATGGTAATCCCGTTCCTTTAAGAATCCTTTGCTTCATGAGCTGGGAATCCACCATGGTTCTATATACTTCTCTATGCATGGGCACAGGAAAGTGGCTTGTTCCAAGAAGTATGCCTCAGAGCTTTTCAATTAACCAGTATGTTGAAAATCCTTTGCAGGTTTTCAGCGTTTCACCATAATTGTGATAACGTGTGTATGTGTCTCCTGAAACCCAATATGGCTGCCAAGGACATAAGTAAGCTGAGGCGTAGCTGACTTCGTGTTGCCTATTTTTGTTAGTGGAGACTGACAAGAAGCCATTCTTCTAAGTATCATCCCACCATCATTTTTCCATTGTTTAAAAATGCAGGGAAATTTTGCAAGTTAGCATTAAAATTAGTAGCTGGAGGATACTTTTTTTTTTTTGTGGGGTCAGTGTGGATGGGTTGGTCAGGCCATCTGTCAATTCACTGGTTTGTTTTTATTATCCCCAGAGAGGAGAAGAGGGCATGTGTTTGGCAGGTGAAAAGTGCGGATTCTGTTTCAGAGAATTAAACAGGATCCGCATGGTCATCTCATTCCTTTAAGAATCCTTTGCTTCATCAGCTGGGATTCCACCATGTTTCTATATACTCCTCTATGCGTGGGCTGAGGTACCTGGCTTGTTCCAAGAAGTATGCCGCAGAGCTTTTCAATTAACCACTACGTTGAAAATTATTTGCAGGTTTTCAGCGTTTCACCATAATTTTGATAACGTTTGTATGTGCCTCCTGAAACCCAAGAAGGCTGCGACGGACATAACTATGCTGAGGAGTAGCTGATTTGGTGTTGCCTATTTTTGTTAGTGGAGACAGACAAGAAGCCATTCTTCTAAGTATCATCCCACCACCATTTTTGCATTGTTTTAAAATGCAGGGAAATTTTGCAAGTTAGCATTATAATTAGTAGCTGGAGGGTACGGTTTTTTTTTTGTGTATGGTCGATGTGGGTGGGGGGTTCAGGCCCCCTGTCAGTTCGCTGGTTAGTTTTTATTATCCCCAGAGAGGAGAAGTGGGCATGTGTTTGGCAGATGAAAAGGGCGGAGTCTGTTTCAGAGAATTTACGATGATCCCCATGCTCATCGCGTTCCTTTAATAATCCTTTACTTCATCAGCTGGAAATCCAACATGTTTCTATATACTCCTCTTTGCGTGGGAACAGGTAACTGGCTTGTTCCAAGAAGTATGCCGCAGAGCTTTTCAATTAACCACTACGTTGAAAATTATTTGCAGGTGTTCAGGGTTTCACCATAATTGAAATAACGTTTGTTTGTGCCTCCTGAAACCCAAGAAGGCTGCGACGGACATAACTATGCTGAGGAGTAGCTGACTTGGTGTTGCCTATTTTTGTTAGTGGAGACTGACAAGAAGCCATTCTTCTAAGTATCATCCCACCACCATTTTTCCATTGTTTTATAATGCAGGGAATTTTTGCAAGTTAGCATTATAATTAGTAGCTGGAGGCTACGGTGTTTTTTTTTTTTTTTTTTTCCTGTGGGGTCGGTGTGGATGTGTTGGTCAGGCCCTCTGTCAGTTCGCTGGTTTGTTTTTATTATCCCCAGAGAGGAGAAGTGGGTATTAGTATGGCAGGTGAAAACTGCGGATCTGTTTCAGAGAATGAAAGAGGATCCGCATGGTAATCCCGTTCCTTTAAGAATCCTTTGCTTCATGAGCTGGGAATCCACCATGGTTCTATATACTTCTCTATGCGTGGGCACAGGAAACTGGCTTGTCTCAAGAAGTATGCCTCAGAGCTTTTCAATTAACCAGTATGTTGAAAATCCTTTGCAGGTTTTCAGCGTTTCACCATAATTGTGATAACGTGTGTATGTGCCTACTGAAACCAAATATGGCTGCTACGGACATAACTATGCTGAGGCGTAGCTGACTTGGTGTTGCCTATTTTTGTCAGTGGAGACTGACAAGAAGCCATTCTTCTAAGTATCATCCCACCATCATTTCTCCATTGTTTAAAAATGCAGGGAAATTTTGCAATTTGGCATTATAATTAGTAGCTGGAGGGTACTTTTTTTTTTTGTGGGGTCAGTCAGGATGGGTGTTCAGGCCCTCTGTCAGCTCGCTGGTTTGTTTTTATTATCCCCAGAGAAGAGTAGTGGGCATGTGTTTGGCAGGTGAAAAGTGCGGATTCTGTTTCAGAGAATGAAACAGGATCCACATGGTTATCTCATTCCTTTAAGAATCCTTTGATTCATCAGCTGGGATTCCACCATGTTTCTATATACTCCTCTATGCGTGGGCACAGGTACCTGGCTTGTTCCAAGAAGTATGCTGGAGAGTTTTCAAATTAACCAATACGTTGAAAATTATTTGCAGGTTTTCAGCATTTCACCATAATTTTGATAACGTTTGTATGTGCCTCCTGAAACCCAAGAAGGATGCGACGGACATAACTATGCTGAGGAGTAGCTGACTTGGTGTTGCCTATTTTTGTTAGTGGAGACAGACAAGAAGCCATTCTTCTAAGTATCATCCCACCACCATTTTTCCATTGTTTTAAAATGCAGGGAAATTTTGCAAGTTAGCATTATAATTAGTAGCTGGAGGGTACTGTTTTTTTGTGTGTGTGGTCGATGTGGATGGGGGTTTTCAAGCCCTCTGTCAGTTCGCTGGTTAGCTTTTATTATAACCAGAGAGGAGAAGTGGGCATGTGTTTGGCAGGAGAAAAGGGCGGATTCTGTTTCAGAGAATTAACGATGATCCCAATGGTCATCACGTTCCTTTAATAATCCTTTACTTCATCAGCTGGAAATCCACCATGGTTCTATATACTCACTTTGCGTGGGAACAGATAACTGGCTTGTTCCAAGAAGTATGCCGCAGAGCTTTTCAATTAACCACTACGTTGAAAATTGTTTGCAGGTGTTCAGGGTTTCACCATAATTGTGATAACGTTTGTTTGTGCCTCCTGAAACCCAAGAAGGCTGCGACGGACATAACTATGCTGAGGAGTAGCTGACTTGGTGTTGCCTATTTTTGTTAGTGGAGACAGACAAGAAGCCATTCTTCTAAGTGTCATCCCACCACCATTTTTGCATTGTTTTAAAATGCAGGGAAATTTTGCAAGTTAGCATTATAATTAGTAGCTGGAGGGTACGGTTTTTTTTTTTTTGTTTGTGGTCGATGTGGATGGGGGGGTCAGGCCCACTGTCAGTTCGCTGGTTTGTTTTTATTATCCCCAGAGAGGAGAAGTCGGTATGTGTTTGGCAGGTGAAAAGGGCGAATTGGGTTTCATAGAATTAACGATGATCCCCATGGTCATTCCGTTCCTTTAATAATCATTTACTTCATCAGCTGGAAATCCACCATGGTTCTATATACTCCTCTTTGCGTGGGAACAGGTAACTGGCTTGTTCCAAGAAGTATGCCGCAGAGCTTTTCAATTAACCACTGCGATGAAAATTGTTTGCAGGTGTCAGCGTTTCACCATAATTGTGATAACGTTTGTTTGTGCCTCCTGAAACCCAAGAAGGCTGCCACGAACATAACTATGCTGAGGCGTAGCTGACTTGGTGTTTCCATTTTTTGTTAGTGGAAACTGACAGGAATCCATACTTCTAAGTATCATCTCACCATCATTTTTCCATTGTTTAAAAATGCAGGAAAATTTTGCAAGTTAGCATTATAATTAGTAGCTGGAGGCTACGGTGTTTTTTTTTTTCCTGTGGGGTCGGTGTGGATGTGTTGGTCAGGCCCTCTGTCAGTTCGCTGGTTCGTTTTTATTATCCCCAGAGAGGAGAAGTGGGTATTAGTATGGCAGGTGAAAACTTCGGATCTGTTTCAGAGAATTAAACAGGATCCGCATGGTAATCCCGTTCCTTTAAGAATCCTTTGCTTCATGAGCTGGGAATCCACCATGGTTCTATATACTTCTCTATGCGTGGGCACAGGAAACTGGCTTGTTCCAAGAAGTATACCTCAGAGCTTTTCAATTAACCAGTATGTTGAAAATCCTTTGCAGGTTTTCAGCGTTTCACCATAATTGTGATAACGTGTGTATGTGTCTCCTGAAACCAAATATGGCTGCCATGAACATAACTATGCTGAGGCGTAGCTGACTTGGTGTTGCCTATTTTTGTCAGTGGAAACTGACAAGAAGCCATTCTTCTAAGTATCATCCCACCATCATTTGTCCATTGTTTAAAAATGCAGGGAAATTTTGCAAATTGGCATTATAATTAGTAGCTGGAGGGTACTTTTTTTTTGTGGTGTCGGTCAGGATGGGTGTTCAGGCCCTCTATCAGATCGCTGGTTTGTTTTTATTATCCCCAGAGAAGAGTAGTGGGCATGTGTTTGGCAGGTGAAAAGTGCGGAGTCTGTTTCAGGGAATTAAAAAGGATCCGCATGGTCATCTCATTCCTTTAAGAATCCTTTGCTTCATCAGCTGGGATTCCACCATGTTTCTATATACTCCTCTATGCTTGGGCACAGGTACCTGGCTTGTTCCAAGAAGTATGCTGGAGAGTTTTCAAATTAACCAGTACGTTGAAAATTATTTGCAGGTTTTCAGCGTTTCACCATAATTTTGAAAACGTTTGTATGTGCCTCCTGAAACCCCAGAAGGCTGCGACGGACATAACTATGCTGAGGAGTAGCTGACTTGGTGTTGCCTATTTTTGTTAGTGGAGACAGACAAGAAGCCATTCTTCTAAGTATCATCCCACCACCATTTTTGCATTGTTTTAAAATGCAGGGAAATTTTGTAAGTTAGCATCATAATTAGTAGCTGGAGGGTACGGTTTTTTTTTTTTGTGTGGTCGATGTGGATGGGGGGGTCAGGCCCTCTGTCAGTTCGCTGGTTAGTTTTTATTATCCCCAGAGAGGGGAAGTGGGCATGTGTTTGGCAAGTGAAAAGGGCGGATTCTGTTTCAGAGAATTAACGGTGATCCCCATGGTCATCCCGTTCCTTTAATAATCCTTTACTTCATCAGCTGGAAATCCACCATGGTTCTATATACTCCTCTTTGCGTGGGAACAGGTAACTGGCTTGTTCCAAGAAGTATGCCGCAGAGCTTTTCAATTAACCACTACGTTGAAAATAATTTGCAGGTGTTCAGCGTTTCACCATAATTGTGATAACGTTTGTTTGTGCCTCCGGAAACCCAAGATGGCTGCCAGGAACATAACGATGCTGAGGCGTAGCTGACTTGGTTTTGCCTATTTTTGTTAGTGGAGACTGACAAGAATCCACTCTTCTAAGTATCATCTCACCATCATTTTTCCATTGTTTAAAAATGCAGGAAAATTTTGCAAGTTAGCATTATAATTAGTAGCCTGAGGCTACGGTGTTTTTTTTTTTTTTTTTTTCCTGTCGGGTCGGTGTGGATGTATTGGTCAGGCCCTCTGTCAGTTCGCTGGTTTGTTTTTATTATCCCCAGAGAGGAGAAGTGGGCAGTAGTATGGCAGGTGAAAAGTGCGGATTCTGTTTCAGAGAATTAAACAGGATCCGCATGGTAATCCCGTTCCTTTTAGAATCCTTTTCTTCATGAGCTGGGAATCCACCATGGTTCTATATAGTTCTCTATGCGTGGGCACAGGAAACTGGCTTGTTCCAAGAAGTATGCCTCAGAGCTTTTCAATTAACCAGTATGTTGAAAATCCTTTTCAGGTTTTCAGCGTTTCACCATAATTGTGATAACGTGTGTATGTGCCTACTGAAACCAAATATGGCTGCTATGGACATAACTATGCTGAGGCGTAGCTGACTTAGTGTTGCCTATTTTTGTCAGTGGAGACTGACAAGAAGCCATTCTTCTAAGTATCATCCCACCATCATTTCTCCATTGTTTAAAAATGCAGGGAAATTTTGCAAATTGGCATTATAATTAGTAGCTGGAGGGTACTTTTTTTTTTGTGGGGTCGGTCAGGATGGGTGTTCAGGTGTTGAGCCTAAGAATACTGAGTTGTAGAAATGCCCCCTGTATTTCTGGAGACAAGATTTGATTCAGAAGTCAAATAAGGCTTTGCCTTAAGGAAAAGATAAATGTGTTAGTTCAAAAGCTGCCTCGTCTCAGGAGGGCGTCTTGCTGGTCAGTAGAAGCTGCATCTCAAGGAGACAGCTGTAAACTGGGCCTTTGGTTCTCACCTGTTTTGAAAGACAAGGCAGGCCTCCCTTAGGACCAAAGGTTGCTGGTGCTGCTGACAGGTGGACCCCCGGAGATGAGAGCTAATCAGATAGATATGCTAATGCCCAAGCCGGGCCCAGATGGAACCATGCGGTTCAAGGAATTAACACAAAGCACAGCCCATGTTGACTTCTGGGATCATCTCTGTCTCCAAGAACACAATCACCAGAGCCAAGATGTCTCTGTTTGTTGCTAAAGTAATAGCCTTATCATAAAACTTAGAAGTTTGCCCCAAGAAGATTTTATAACCCATTGTTCCCCTAGTTAGAGTTAGTTAAAGGATCTGTAGTAGACTTTTAGGAGACTTTGACCCTAAAGCAAACTGCCTGTTAGTATCAAAATCCCGTTGCGCTTGGCAACCGGAGCCTGTATGTACCCTATATAATACCTGTGTGGAGTTTCAGTAGGGGAAATATTTGATGCGGGTAAAATATTTCCATCCGGATACCCTCCTTTATCTATTTTCATAAACTTTCACTTTATAAACAAAAAAAAAAAAAAAAAAAAAAAAAGGACCTCTTTGCGGGGAGCGTAGCTAACTCCCTGCAAACTGGCGTAGTCGGCAGGACACTCCGATAGGGTCTTGAAGGCAAAAGGCTTTGCTCGAGCGAAGAGTTCCCGAATTGCATCGCAAGGGACCTGGAGTGGATTGAAAGTCGCGCGCGCGTCTTACCTAGTGAGAGGTAAGTGAACATCTCCAGGGCAAAGTAAATTATTATTCTGTCCGGATTAAAATAATGAGGAAGACTATCTTTTCTGAGTATGTGGAATTGTTGAGAGCTTATTAAAGAGTACTAGAGTAATTGCCAAAAAGAAAAATCTCGAGAAATTGTTAATTTAATTTCCAAGCACTGTGATTGGTTCCCACCTCCGGGTGAGTTCAAGCTGCAGCAAAAGTAGTTGGCGCTGAAAACATTATGAAAAGCGCTCCGAAAATAAATAAATAAATAAATTAAATTTCTCTATGTATTTAAAAGCTCTGCTCTTTAATTTCTCAAGCTCTACAGCTGTTTCATTCTAACTCAGAATTCTATTTTAGCGAGACAGAGGATATCCGTCCTAAAATAAGCTTAGTAAAAGATCTGGAGCCTGTTTTTAGCAGAAAAGAGAAGGTCTATTGGGACCTTCCGTCTGCATTGGGCCAGGATAAGACAAAGCCAATAAAAGTAGGTACCGACCCTCTTCTCGGGTCTATAGAAAATATAGAAAAGAGAAAAAGAAAGAATTCTAAAGGAGAACTTTCACTTTAAGAGCTCTCTGCGCGGCTCAAGTCAGCCGCTTTAAGCTTGGGAACCGCTACTCTCTAATGCAAATGATTCCCTGAAGCATGATCCACCGTTGAGAGAGGCTGTTAAAAAAAAAAAACTTTTAAAGAACAAACTAAGATCTTAGAAAAGATGATCAGGTTATTGCTCAAATTCAACAGTGCTGTATTAGAACATAAGAGAAGATAGCTTCTCCTAAACAGTCTGTGTTTTCTTGTGTAAGATGTTAAAGAAAATGTTAATGAAACTTATGTAGATTTTATCACTAGATTACAAGATGTGCAAAAAACGGTTAGTCCACCTGACTTAAAAAATTTAATATTACATATATTGGCTTTTAATAATACTAATTCAAAATGTTAGCGGCTTTTACATCCGCCGCTCAAAAAAAAAAAAAAAAAGGGTTTCGCCGAAAAGTTAAATCAGAGGCTTTTAAAATACAAATGTTGGCTGAGGCTAGCAGTGGGAAAGGCATTCCCAGAAAGCAAAAAACTGTCGTAAAATGTCTCGATTACGTCCGTAAAGGACATTTTGGAAAAAAAAAAAAATTATAAACAACTTTCCGGAGCTTTTATCACTGACCGGAGCTCTCTTACCTTAAAAGGGATTTCAGTACATTTGGGTATAGTTGATTCAGATTACTCAGGAAAAATTTCAGTTAATGATGAGTTCCAATTTTGATTATCTTATTCAGGCTAGAGACCGTATTGCACAACTTCTATTGTTACCTTATATACAGAAGTTCTAAGGCAAGGAGGTTTTGGGAGCACGGGAACTAAAGTGTATTGGCAAGCTTTAATTAATGACCAGAGACCTCAATTAGAGATTAAGTTAAATGGCAAATCTTTTGTTGGACTTGTAGATACTGGGGCTGATGTTACAATTATTTCTAAAAGTTTTTGGCCAAAGGCTTGGCCTTTACAAGAAGTTCCTACTGTTCTTACTGGAATAGGAACGATGACTGACATATTTCAAAGTCGACAAATTTTAAATTGTTCAGGTCCTGATGGACAGACAGCCACTTTAAAACCTTACGTGGCTAACATCACTATTAATTTGTAGGGAAGAGATTTGTTACAGCAATGGGGAGCATACATCAATATACCTAATACATCTGCTCCTGCTAAACAGATTATGTTAAATATGAATTATAACCCTTGTTTTGGTTTGGGTAAAAGGAGCCAAGGGGCTAAGACTTTCGAGGCACCAAAGGCACATACTTCTCGGCATGGTTTATGCTATCCAAATTTTGGATAGCGGCCACTGCTGCTGAAAAGCACCATTATGCTCTGGCTTTAAATTGGATATCACAAAAGCCTATATGGACAGAGCAGTGGCCACTAAACCAAGAAAAATTGGGTGCTCTTCAAATATTAGGAGAAGAACAATTACAAGCAGGACATATAGAGGAGTCCACCAGTCCGTGGAATTCTCCTATATTTGTTATTAAAAAGAAATCTGGCAAATGGCAAATGTTAACTGATTTAAAAATAATCAATATAATTATACAATTAATAATCAAGCCAAACGTATTGTTTCTCATTGTCCCACTTGTCAATTAATTAATCAGCTTAAATTTTCTGCAGGACTTAATCCTCGAGGTCTCTCGCCAAATGAATTATGGCAAATGGATGTTACTCATATTCCTAAATTTGGCAAGTTAGGTATTGTACGTGTTACTGTAGATACTTATTCCAGTCTTATTATGGCTACTCCATCCTCTGGAGAAACTGTTAGACATGTACTTTCACGTTTACACTCCTGTTTTGTATAAATGGGAGTCCCAGCCACCATTAAAACTGACAATGGCCCTGCTTACACTAGTCATTCTTTTGCAGCTTTTTATATTAAATGAGACATCAAGCACATTACTGGCATTCCTTATAATCCTCAAGGACAAGGTATTATAGAACGTACACATCAAACTTTAAAAAACATGTTATTAAAACAAAAAGGGGGAGGTAGACAGTCTCCCAAAGACAGAATAAATCAAGCCTTATTTACCTAAAATTTTTTGAATATTCATAAGGAAGATAAATTAACAGCAATAGAAAAGCATTGGAATGGGAGTCCACAATCAGACTCTTTCCCTCACCAGCCTATCTGGTGGAAAGATAATGTAGAAAATAAATGGAAAAAAGGATGGGCAAAGGTGTGGGGGAGAGTTTTTGCTTGTGTTTTGACAGATGACAGACCAACAGTCTGGATTCCAAGCAGAAGAATCAAACCCAGAGTGGAAACTCAAGGGGAAAAAGCAGAAGACACGTCAGGCACAGACCATGATGTGGGGACAGCTGAAGAGAACATACAAAGAAGCAGACAAGATATTGAACCGGACATTTGTACCTAAAACGTCTGTAAATCTTTTTCTTGCCATGATCTGCGTGGTGAGCATGGTGGTAAGAGTGTCTGGCAACCAGACACATCACTATTGGGCATTCTAAAATTGCACCCACAGATATACCCCTTTGTAAGAAAGTAATAATTTCTGATCCTAAAACTTGGGTACAATGGGACAATTATAGAGCTCACACGGGGCGCATTCTTGCTGGGTCCACATCTTATGGTGTTGTCCTAGACTGGAGTCCCTATGGACATCCTGCCTCCTCTCACAATTTTAAAAAGCTTCATTGGAATAAAACTGCCACCTCGATGTCTGTAAAAGACACTGACCTTAAAAGTCATATTACATGGCTCAATGATGGTATGAGCTCTCCAGCTCCTCATATTTTAGATGGCCCTATTCATGATCAATTGTGGAAAATATCAGCTGCTTTGCACCCTTTGCAGGCCTGGATTAGCACACACACTGGATACAAACAATAGCCGAGAATGGCCTTTTAATTTAAATTCTACTCATTATATTCAAGTTTGTGTTAGACTGCCTTACTTATTTATGATTGGACATGCTATTTATAAAGAACCTTCTTTCCTAGTGACCTGTGACAACTGTTCTTATTATACCTGTATTAAGAATTCTATAAAGTTCAACCCTTATAAAGAAACACTTTATATTTTCAAAGCCAGAACAGGACTGTGGTTACCTGTTAAAATGAATAGAGTCTGGCAAGAAACACCAGCAATGTTCCTTTTGGATAAACTACTTAACCACATTCTTAAACGTACAAAAAGATTTATTGGTCTCTTAATAGCAGCTATTTTGGGAATCATTGCTGTCACTGCTTCTGCGGCCACCGCAGGTGTGGCTCTACATCAGACCGTTCAGACCACTGAATTTGTTCAAAACTGGCACCATGATTCAAATCAATTATGGTCTACACAAAATCAAATTGACTCTAAATTAGCTACTCAAGTGGCTGACTTACAGCAAGCAGTCACCTTGTTGGGAGACCAGGTTATAAGTCTACAAAAGCAACTTAGACTTCGTTGTGATTGGAATATCACTCAATTTTGTGTTACACCTCATATATATAATCAAACTCGGTTTCCTTGGGAAAACATCAAAAAACATCTACTTAATCAAGGAAATCTGACTGAAGAGATTAAAAATTTACAACAAGAAATATTAAGTACCTTCAGTCACAAACTTAAATTGCTCTCTGAAGCTGACATTATTGATGACATCTCTTCTGGTTTGGAGTCAGCTGATCCACTTTATCATCTTAAGATCTATGGGAGTTCCATTATTGTAACTTTTAGCATTATTTTAATCCTTTGCTTGTGTTTATTTATAGTCTGGAGAAAACTCCGAAGCAGACAAGAATCCAGAGACCAACTCCTCGCTGTGATGGCTGTCCAACTCCATCAACTTTCTTCAAAAAATAAAAAAGGGGGAGATGTTGAGCCTAAGAATACTGAGTTGTAGAAATGCCCCCTGTATTTCTGGAGACAAGATTTGATTTCAGAAGTCAAATAAGGCTTTGCCTTAAGGAAAAGATAAATGTGTTAGTTCAAAAGCTGCCTCGTCTCAGGAGGGCGTCTTGCTGGTCAGTAGAAGCTGCATCTCAAGGAGACAGCTGTAAACTGGGCCTTTGGTTCTCACCTGTTTTGAAAGACAAGGCAGGCCTCCCTTAGGACCAAAGGTTGCTGGTGCTGCTGACAGGTGGACCCCCGGAGATGAGAGCTAATCAGATAGATATGCTAATGCCCAAGCCGGGCCCAGATGGAACCATGCGGTTCAAGGAATTAACACAAAGCACAGCCCATGTTGACTTCTGGGATCATCTCTGTCTCCAAGAACACAATCACCAGAGCCAAGATGTCTCTGTTTGTTGCTAAAGTAATAGCCTTATCATAAAACTTAGAAGTTTGCCCCAAGAAGATTTTATAACCCATTGTTCCCCTAGTTAGAGTTAGTTAAAGGATCTGTAGTAGACTTTTAGGAGACTTTGACCCTAAAGCAAACTGCCTGTTAGTATCAAAATCCCGTTGCGCTTGGCAACCGGAGCCTGTATGTACCCTATATAATACCTGTGTGGAGTTTCAGTCGGGGAAATATTTGATGCGGGTAAAATATTTCCATCCAGATACCCTCCTTTATCTATTTTCATAAACTTTCATTTTATAAACTATATTTTTGGCTCTGTGTATTATTATTGCCATTACTTTATATTTTTATTTCTGTTTCCTACTATATTTTTCATCCTTTGTGATGACCCCTGCCTGAGAGACCTGATCGGAAGAAAAAACCTCTTTTCAGGGAGCGTAGCTAACTCCCTGGAAACTGGCGTAGTCAACTTAGAGATCTGATCAGAACAAAGAGAAAAGGACCTCTTTGCGGGGAGCGTAGCTAACTCCCCACATTGAGGACCTCTGTCAGATCGCTGGTTTGTTTTTATTATCCCCAGAGAAGAGTAGTGGGCATGTGTTTGGCAGGTGAAAAGTGCGGATTCTGTTTCAGAGAATTAAACAGGATCCGCATGGTCATCTCATTCCTTTAAGAATCCTTTGCTTCATCAGCTGGGATTCCACCATGTTTCTATATACTCCTCTATGCTTGGGCATAGGTACCTGGCTTGTTCCAAGAAGTATGCTGGAGAGTTTTCAAATTAACCAGTACGTTGAAAATTATTTGCAGGTTTTCAGCGTTTCACCATAATTGTGATAACGTTTGTATGTGCCTCCTGAAACCCAAGAAGGCTGCGACGGACATAACTATGCTGAGGAGTAGCTGACTTGGTGTTGCCTATTTTTGTTAGTGGAGACTGACAAGAAGCCATTCTTCTAAGTATCCTCCCACCACCATTTTTCCATTGTTTTAAAATGCAGGGAAATTTTGCAAGCTAGCATTATAATTAGTAGCTGGAAGGTACGGTTTTTTTTTTGTGTGTGGTCGATGTGGATGGGGGGGTCAGGCCCTCTGTCAGTTCGCTGGTTAGTTTTTATTATCCCCAGAGAGGAGAAGTGGGCATGTGTTTGGCAGGTGAAAAGGGCGGATTCTGTTTCAGAGAATTAACGATGATCCCCATGGTCATCCCGTTCCTTTAATAATCCTTTATTTCATCAGCTGGAAATCCTCCATGGTTCTATATACTCCTCTTTGCGTGGGAACAGGTAACTGGCTTGTTCCATGAAGTATGCCGCAGAGCTTTTCAATTAACCACTACGTTGAAAATTACTTGCAGGTGTTCAGCGTTTCACCATAATTGTGATAACGTTTGTTTGTGCCTCCTGAAACCCAAGAAGGCTGCGACGGACATAACTATGCTGAGGAGTAGCTGACTTGGTGTTGCCTATTTTTGTTAGTGGAGACTGACAGGAAGCCATTCTTCTAAGTATTATCCCACCACCATTTTTCCATTGTTTTAAAATGCAGGGAAATTTTGCAAGTTAGCATTATAATTAGTAGCTGGAGGGTACGGGTTTTTTTTTGTGTGTGTGGTCGATGTGGATGTGTTGGTCAGGCCCTCTGTCAGTTCGCTGGTTTGTTTTTATTATCCCCAGAGAGGAGAAGTGGGTATTTGTATGGCAGGTGAAAACTGCGGATCTGTTTCAG
This sequence comes from Eulemur rufifrons, assembly GCF_041146395.1. Lineage (NCBI taxonomy): Eukaryota > Metazoa > Chordata > Mammalia > Primates > Lemuridae > Eulemur > Eulemur rufifrons. The sequence continues at coordinate 461,028 of NW_027182840.1, forward strand.
AGAATTAAACAGGATCCGCATGGTAATCCCGTTCCTTTAAGAATCCTTTGCTTCATGAGCTGGGAATCCACCATGGTTCTATATACTTCTCTATGCGTGGGCACAGGAAACTGGCTTGTTCCAAGAAGTATGCCTCAGAGCTTTTCAATTAACCAGTATGTTGAAAATCCTTTGCAGGTTTTCAGCGTTTCACCATAATTGTGATAACGTGTGTATGTTTCTCGTGAAACCCAATATGGCTGCCAAGGACATAAGTATGCTGAGGCGCAGCTGACTTAGTGTTGCCTATTTTTGTTAGTGGAGACCGACAAGAAGCCATTCTTCTAAGAAGCATCCCACCATCATTTTTCCATTGTTTAAAAATGCAGGGAAATTTTGCAAGTTAGCATTATAATTAGTAGCTGGAGGGTACTTTTTTTTTTTTTGTGGGGTCAGTGTGGATGGGTTGGTCAGGCCATCTGTCAATTCACTGGTTTGTTTTTATTATCCCCAGAGAGGAGAAGTGGGCATGTGTTTGGCAGGTCAAAAGGGCGGATTCTGTTTCAGAGAATTAAACAGGATCCGCATGGTCATCTCCTTCTTTTAAGAATCCTTTGCTTCATCAGCTGGGATTCCACCATGTTTCTATATACTCCTCTATGCGTGGGCACAGGTACCTGGCTTGTTCCAAGAAGTATGACGCAGAGCTTTTCAATTAACCACTACGTTGAAAATCATTTGCAGGTTTTCAGCGTTTCACCATAATTTTGATAACGTTTGTATGTGCCTCCTGAAACCCAAGAAGGCTGCGACGGACATAACTATGCTGAGGAGTAGCTGACTTGGTGTTTCCTATTTTTGTTAGTGGAGACAGACAATAAGCCATTCTTCTAAGTATCATCCCACCACCATTTTTGCATTGTTTTAAAATGCAGGGAAATTTTGCCAGTTAGCATTATAATTAGTAGCTGGAGGCTGCCGTGTTTTTTTTTTTTTTTTTTCCTGTGGGGTCGGTGTGGATGTGTTGGTCAGGCCCTCTGTCAGTTCGCTGGTTTGTTTTTATTATCCCCAGAGAGGAGAAGTGGGTATTAGTATGGCAGGTGAAAACTGCGGATCTGTTTCAGAGAATTAAACAGGATCCGCATGGTACTCCCGTTCCTTTAAGAATCCTTTGCTTCATGAGCTGGAAATCCAACATGGTTCTATATACTTCTCTATGCGTGGGCACAGGAAACTGGCTTGTTCCAAGAAGTATGCCTCAGAGCTTTTCAATTAACCAGTATGTTGAAAATCCTTTGCAGGTTTTCAGCGTTTCACCATAATTGTGATAACGTGTGTATGTGCCTACTGAAACCAAATATGGCTGCTACAGACATAACTATGCTGAGGCATAGCTGACTTGGTGTTGCCTATTTTTGTCACTGGAGACTGACAAGAAGCCATTCTTCTAAGTATCATCTCACCACCATTTTTGCATTGTTTTAAAATGCAGGGAAATTTTGCAAGTTAGCATTATAATTAGTAGCTGGAGGGTACGGTTTTTTTTTGTGTGTGTGGTGGATGTGGATGGGGGGGTCAGGCCCTGTGTCAGTTCGCTGGTTAGTTTTTATTATCCCCAGAGAGGAGAAGTGGGCATGTGTTTGGCAGGTGAAAAAGGCGGATTCTGTTTCAGAGAATTAACGGTGATCCCCATGGTCATCCCGTTCCTTTAATAATCCTTTACTTCATCAGCTGGAAATCCACCATGGTTCTATATACTCCTCTTTGCGTGGGAACAGGTAAGTGGCTTGTTCCAAGAAGTATGCCGCAGAGATTTTCAATTAACCACTTCGTTGAAAATTATTTGCAGGTTTTCAGCGTTTCACCATAATTGTGATAACGTTTGTTTGTGCCTCCTGAAACCCAAGAAGGCTACGACGGGCATAACTATGCTGAGGAGTATCTGACTTGGTGTTGCCTATTTTTGATAGTGGAGACTGACAGGAAGCCATTCTTCTAAGTATCATCCCACCACCATTTTTCCATTGTTTTAAAATGCAGGAAAATTTTGCAAGTTAGCATTATAATTAGTAGCTGGAGGGTACCTTTTTTTTTTTTTTTTCGTGTGCTCTATGTGGATGGGGGGGTCAGGCCCTCTGTCAGTTCGATGGGGAGTTTTTATTATCCCCAGAGAGGAGAAATGGGCATGTGTTTGGCAGGTGAAAAGGGCGGATTCTGTTTCAGAGAATTAACGATGATCCCCATGGTCATCCCGTTCCTTTAATAATCCTTTACTTCATCAGCTGGAAATCCTCCATGGTTCTATATACTCCTCTTTGCGTGGGAACAGGTAACTGGCTTGTTCCAAGAAGTATGCCGCAGAGCTATTCAATTAACCACTACGTTGAAAATTATCTCCAGGGGTTCAGCCTTTCACCATAATTGTGATAACGTTTGTTTGTGCTTCCTGAAACCCAAGATGGCTCCCATGAACATAACGATGCTGAGGCGTAGATGATTTGGTTTTGCCTATTTTTGTTAGTGGAGACTGACAAGAATCCATTCTTCTAAGTATCATCTCACCATCATTTTTCCATTGTTTAAAAATGCAGGAAAATTTTGCAAATTATCATTATAATTAGTAGCTGGAGGCTACGGTGTTTTTTTTTTTTTTCCTGTGGGTTCGGTGTGGATGTGTTGGTCAGGCCCTCTGTCAGTTCGCTGGTTTGTTTTTATTATCCCCAGAGAGGAGAAGTGGGTATTAGTATGACAGGTGAAAACTGCGGATCTGTTTCAGAGAATTAAAGAGGATAAGCATGGTAATCCTGTTCCTTTAAGAATCCTTTGCTTCATGAGCTGGGAATCCACCATGGTTCTATATACTTCTCTATGCGTGGGCACAGGAAACTGGCTTGTTCCAAGAAGTATGCCTCAGAGCTTTTCAATTAACCAGTATGTTGAAAATCCTTTGCAGGTTTTCAGCGTTTCACCATAATTGTGATAACGTGTGTATGTGCCTACTGAAACCAAATATGGCTGCTACGGACATAACTATGCTGAGGCGTAGCTGACTTGGTGTTGCCTATTTTTGTCAGTGGAGACTGACAAGAAGCCATTCTTCTAAGTATCATCCCACCATCATTTCTCCATTGTTTAAAAATGCAGGGAAATTTTGCAAATTGTCATTAGAATTAGTAGCTGGAGGGTACTTTTTTTTTTTGTGGGGTCGGTCAGGATGGATGTTCAGGCCCTCTGTCAGATCGCTGGTTTGTTTTTATTATGCCCAGAGAAGAGTAGTGGGCATGCGTTTGGCAGGTGAAAAGTGCGGATTCTGTTTCAGAGAATTAAAAAGGATCCGCATGGTCATCTCATTCCTTTAAGAATCCTTTGCTTCATCAGCTGGGATTCCACCATGTTTCTATACACTCCTCTATGCGTGGGCACAGGTACCTGGCTTGTTCCAAGAAGTAAGCCGCAGAGCTTTTCAATTAACCACTACGTTGAAAATTATTTGCAGGTGTTCAGCGTTTCACCATAATTGTGATAACGTTTGTTTGGGCCTCCTGAAACCCAAGAAGGCTGCGACGGACATAACTATGCTGAGGAGTAGCTGACTTGGTGTTGCCTATTTTTGTTAGTGGAGACTGACAGGAAGCCATTCTTCTAAGTATTATCCCACCACCATTTTTCCATTGTTTTAAAATGCAGGGAAATTTTGCAAGTTAGCATTATAATTAGTAGCTGGAGGGTACGGTTTTTTTTGTGTGTGTGTGTGGTCGATGTGGATGTGTTGGTCAGGCCCTCTGTCAGTTCGCTGGTTTGTTTTTATTATCCCCAGAGAGGAGAAGTGGGTATTAGTATGGCAGGTGAAAACTGCGGATCTGTTTCAGAGAATTAAACAGGATCCGCATGGTAATCCCGTTCCTTTAAGAATCCTTTGCTTCATGAGCTGGGAATCCACCATGGTTCTATATACTTCTCTATGCGTGGGCACAGGAAACTGGCTTGTTCCAAGAAGTATGCCTCAGAGCTTTTCAATTAACCAGTATGTTGAAAATCCTTTGCAGGTTTTCAGCGTTTCACCATAATTGTGATAACGTGTGTATGTTTCTCCTGAAACCCAATATGGCTGCCAAGGACATAAGTATGCTGAGGCGCAGCTGACTTAGTGTTGCCTATTTTTGTTAGTGGAGACTGACAAGAAGCCATTCTTCTAAGAAGCATCCCACCATCATTTTTCCATTGTTTAAAATTGCTGGGAAATTTTGCAAGTTAGCATTATAATTAGTAGCTGGAGGGTACTTTTTTTTTTTTTTTGTGGGGTCAGTGTGGATGGGTTGGTCAGGCCATCTGTCAATTCACTGGTTTGTTTTTATTATCCCCAGAGAGGAGAAGTGGGTATTAGTATAGCAGGTGAAAACTGCGGATCTGTTTCAGAGAATTAAACAGGATCCGCATGGTCATCTCATTCCTTTAAGAATCCATTGCTTCATTAGCTGGGATTCCACCATGTTTCTATATACTCCTCTATGCGTGGGCACAGGTACCTGGCTTGTTCCAAGAAGTATGCTGGAGAGATTCCAAATTAACCAGTACGTTGAAAATTATTTGCAGGTTTTCAGCGTTTCACCATAATTTTGATAACGTTTGTATGTGCCCCCTGAAACCCAAGAAGGCTGCGACGGACATAACTATGCTGAGGAGTAGCTGACTTGGTGTTGCCTATTTTTGTTAGTGGAGACAGACAAGAAGCCATTCTTCTAAGTATCATCCCACCACCATTTTTCCATTGTTTTAAAATGCAGGGAAATTTTGCAAGTTAGCATTATAATTAGTAGCTGGAGGGTACGGTTTTTTTTTGTGTGTGGTCGATGTGGATGGGGGGGTGAGGCCCTCTGTCAGTTCGCTGGTTAGTTTTTAGTATCCCCAGAGAGGAGAAGTGGGCATGTGTTTGGCAGGTGAAAAGGGCGGATTCTGTTTCAGAGAATTAACGATGATCCCCATGGTCATCCCGTTCCTTTAATAATCCTTTACTTCATCAGCTGGAAATCCACCATGGTTCTATATACTCCTCTTTGCGTGGAAACAGGTAACTGGCTTGTTCCAAGAAGTATGCCGCAGAGCTTTTCAGTTAACAGGTATGTTGAAAATCCTTTGCAGGTTTTCAGCGTTTCACCACAATTGTGATAACGTGTGTATGTGTCTCCTGAAACCCAAGATGGCTGCCAAGGGCATAAGTATGCTGAGGCGTAGCTGACTTCGTGTTGCCTATTTTTGTTAGTGGAGACTGACAAGAAGCCATTTTTCTAAGTATCATCCCACCATCATTTTTTCATTGTTCAAAAATGCAGGGAAATTTTGCAAGTTAGCATTATAATTAGTAGCTGGAGGGTACTTTTTTTTGTTTGTTTGTCGGGTCAGTGTGGATGGGTTGGTCAGGCCATCTGTCAATTCACTGGTTTGTTTTTATTGTCCCCAAAGAGGAGAAGTGGGCATGTGTTTGGCAGGTGAAAAGTGCGGATTCTGTTTCAGAGAATTAAACAGGATCCGCATGGTCATCTCACTCCTTTAAGAGTCCTTTGCTTCATCAGCCGGGATTCCACCATGTTTCTATATACTCCTCTATGCGTGGGCACAGGTACCTGGCTTGTTCCAAGAAGTATGCCGCAGAGATTTTCAATTAACCACTACGTTGAAAATTATTTGCAGGTTTTCAGCGTTTCACCATAATTTTGATAACGTTTGTATGTGCCTCCTGAAACCCAAGAAGGCTGCGACGGACATAACTATGCTGAGGAGTAGCTGACTTGGTGTTGCCTATTTTTGTTAGTGAAGACAGACAAGAAGCCATTCTTCTAAGTATCATCCCACCACCATTTTTCCATTGTTTTAAAATGCAGGGAAATTTTGCAAGTTAGCATTATAATTAGTTGCTGGAGGGTACCGTTTTTTTTGTGTGTGTGGTCGATGTGGATGGGGGGGTCAGGCCCTCTGTCAGTTCGCTGGTTAGTTTTTATTATCCCCAGAGAGGAGAAGTGGGCATGTGTTTGGCAGGTGAAAAAGGCGGATTCTGTTTCAGAGAATTAACGGTGATCCCCATGGTCATCCCGTTCCTTTATTAAACCTTTACTTCATCAGCTGGAAATCCACCATGGTTCTATATACTCCTCTTTGCGTGGGAACAGGTAAGTGGCTTGTTCCAAGAAGTATGCCGCAGAGCTTTTCAATTAAACACTACGTTGAAAATTATTTGCAGGTGTTCAGGGTTTCACCATAATTGTGATAACGTTTGTTTGTGCCTCCAGAAACCCAAGAAGGCTGCGACGGACATAACGATGCTGAGGCGTAGCTGACTTGGTTTTGCCTATTTTTGGTAGTGGAGACTGACAAGAATCCATTCTTCTAACTATAATCTCACCATCATTTTTCCGTTGTTTAAAAATGCAGGAAAATTTTGCAAGTTAGCATTATAATTAGTAGCTGGAGGCTACGGTGTTTTTTTTTTTTTTTTCCTGTGGGGTCGGTGTGGATGTGTTGGTAAGGCCCTCTGTCAGTTCGCTGGTTTGTTTTTATTATCCCCAGAGAGGAGAAGTGGGTATTAGTATGGCAGGTGAAAACTGCGGATCTGTTTCAGAGAATTAAACAGGATCCGCATGGTAATCCCGTTCCTTTAAGAATCCTTTGCTTCATCAGCTGGGATTCCACCATGTTTCTATATACTCCTCTATGCGTGGGCACAGGTACCTGGCTTGTTCCAAGAAGTATGCTGGAGAGTTTTCAAATTAACCAGTACGTTGAAAATTATTTGCAGGTTTTCAGCGTTTCAACATAATTTTGATAAAGTTTGTATGTGCCTCCTGAAACCCAAGGAGGCTGCGACGGACATAACTATGCTGAGGAGTAGCTGACTTGGTGTTGCCTATTTTTGTTAGTGGAGACAGACAAGAAGCCATTCTTCTAAGTATCATCCCACCACCATTTTTCCATTGTTTTAAAATGCAGGGAAATTTTGCAAGTTAGCATTATAATTAGTAGCTGGAGGGTACGGTTTCTTTTTTTTGTGTGGTCGATGTGGATGGGGGGGTCAGGCCCTCTGTCAGTTCGCTGGTTAGTTTTTATTATCCCCAGAGAGGACAAGTGGGCATGTGTTTGGCATGTGAAACGGCGGATTCTGTTTCAGAGAATTAACGATGATCCCCATGGTCATCCCGTTCCTTTAATAATCCTTTACTTCATCAGCTGGAAATCCACCATGTTTCTATATACTCCTCTTTGCGTGGGAACAGGTAACTGACTTGTTCCAAGAAGTATGCCGCAGAGCTTTTCAATTAACCACTACGTTGAAAATTATTTGCAGGTGTTCAGCGTTTCACCATAATTGTGATAACGTTTGTTTGTGCCTCCTGAAACCCAAGAAGGCTGCGACGGACATAACTATGCTGAGGAGTAGCTGACTTGGTGTTGCCTATTTTTGTTAGTGGAGACTGCCAAGAAGCCATTCTTCTAAGTATCATTCCCACCACCATTTTTCCATTGTTTTAAAATGCAGGGAAATTTTACAAGTTAGCATTATAATTAGTAGCTGAAGGGTACGGTTTTTTTTTGTGTGTGTGGTCGATGTGGATGTGTTGGTCAGGCCCTCTGTCAGTTCGCTGGTTACTTTTTGTTATCCTCAGAGAGGAGAAGTGGGCATGTGTTTGGCAGGTGAAAAGGGCGGATTCTGTTTCAGAGAATTAACGATGATCCCCATGGTCATCCCGTTCCTTTAATAATCCTTAACTTCATCAGCTAGAAATCCACCCTGGTTCTATATACTCCCCTTTGCGTGGGAACAGGTAAGTGGCTTGTTCCAAGAAGTATGCCGCAGAGCTTTTCAATTAACCACTACGTTGAAAATTATTTGCAGGTGTTCAGCGTTTCACCATAATTGTGATAACGTTTGTTTGAGCCTCCTGAGACCGAAGAAGGCTGCGACGGTCATAACTATGCTGAGGTGTAGCTGACTTGGTGTTGCCTATTTTTGTTAGTGGAGACTGACAAGAAGCCATTCTTCTAAGTATAATCCCACGACCATTTTTCCACTGTTTTAAAATACAGGGAAATTTTGCAAGTTAGCATTATAATTAGTAGCTGGAGGGTACGGTTTTATTTTTTGCGTGGTCGATGTGGATGGGGGGGTCAGGCCCTCTGTCAGTTCGGTGGTTAGTTTTTATTATCCCCAGAGAGGAGAAGTGGGCATGTGTTTGGCAGGTGAAAAGGGCGGATTCTGTTTCAGAGAATTAAACAGTATCCGCATGGTCATCTCATTCCTTTAAGAATCCTTTGCTTCATCAGCTGGGATTCCACCATGTTTCTATATACTCCTCTATGCGTGGGAACAGGTACCTGGCTTGTTCCAAGAAGTATGCCGCAGAGCTTTTCAATTAACCACTACGTTGAAAATTATTTGCAGGTTTTCAGCGTTTCACCATAATTTTGATAACGTTTGTATGTGCTTCCTGAAACCCAAGGATGCTGCGATGGACATAACTATGCTGAGGAGTAGATGACTTGGTGTTCCCTATTTTTGTTAGTGGAGACAGACAAGAAGCCATTCTTCTAAGTATCATCCCACCACCATTTTTCCATTGTTTTAAAATGCAGGGAAATTTTGCAAGTTAGCATTATAATTAGTAGCTGGAAGGTACGGTTTTTTTTGTGTGTGTGGGCGATGTGGATGGGGGGGTCAGGCCCTCTGTCAGTTCGCTGGTTAGTTTTTATTATAACCAGAGAGGAGAAGTGGGCATGTGTTTGGCAGGAGAAAAGGGCGGATTCTGTTTCAGAGAATTAACGATGATCCCCATGGTCATCCCGTTCCTTTGATAATCCTTTACTTCATCAGCTGGAAATCCACCATGGTTCTATATACTCCTCTTTGCATGGGAACAGGTAACTGGCTTGTTCCAAGAAGTATGCCGCAGAGCTTTTCAATTAACCACTACGTTTAAAATTATTTGCAGGTGTTCAGCGTTTCACCATAATTGTGATAACGTTTGTTTGTGCCTCCTGAAACTCAAGATGGCTGCCACGAACATAACTATGCTGAGGCATAGCTGACTTCGTTTTGCCTATTTTTGTTAGTGGAGACTGACAAGAATCCATTCTTCTAAGTATCCTCTCACCATCATTTTTCCGTTGTTTAAAAATGCAGGAAAATTTTGCAAGTTAGCATTATAATTAGTAGCTGGAGGCTACGGTGTTTTTTTTTTCCTGTGGGGTCGGTGTGGATGTGTTGGTCAGGCCCTCTGTCAGTTCGCTGGTTTGTTTTTATTATCCCCAGAGAGGAGAAGTGGGTATTAGTATGGTAGGTGAAAACTGCGGATCTGTTTCAGAGAATTAAACAGGATCCGCATGGTACTCCCGTTCCTTTAAGAATCCTTTACTTCATCAGCTGGAAATCCACCATGGTTCTATATACTCCTCTTTGCGTGGGAACAGGTAACTGGCTTGTTCCAAGAAGTATGCCGCAGAGCTTTTCAATTAACCAGTACGTTGAAAATTATTTGCAGGTGTTCAGCGTTTCACCATAATTGTGATAACGTTTGTTTGTGCCTCCTGAAACCCAAGAAGGCTGCGACGGAGATAACTATGGTGAGGAGTAGCTGACTTGGTGTTGCCTATTTTTGTTATTGGAGACTGACAAGAAGCCATTCTTCTTCTTTTTTTTTTTTTTTTTTTTTTTTTGAGACAGAATCTCACTCTGTTGCCCAGGCTAGAGTGAGTGCCGTGGCGTCAGCCTAGCTCACAGCAACCTCAAACTCCTGGGCTCAAGCGATCCTCCTGTCTCAGCCTCCCGAGTAGCTGGGACTACAGGCATGCTTCACCATGCCTGGCTAATTTTTTCTATATATATTTTTAGCTGTCCATATAATTTCTTTCTATTTTTAGTAGAGATGGGGTCTCGCTCTTGCTCAGGCTGGTCTCGAACTCCTGAGCTCAAATGATCCGCCCACCTCGGCCTCCTAGAGTGCTAGGATTACAGGCGTGAGCCACCGCGCCCGGCCAGAAGCCATTCTTCTAAGTATCATCCCACCATCATTTCTCCATTGTTTAAAAATGCAGGGAAATTTTGCAAATTGGCATTATAATTAGTAGCTGGAGGGTACTATTTTTTTTGTGGGGTCGGTCAGGATGGGTGTTCAGGCCCTCTGTCAGATCGCTGGTTTGTTTTTATTATCCCCAGAGAAGAGTAGTGGGCATGTGTTTGGCAGGTGAAAAGGGCGGATTCTGTTTCAGAGAATTAAACAGGATCCGCATGGTCACCTCATTCCTTTAAGAATCCTTTGCTTCATCAGCTGGGATTCCACCATGTTTCTATATACTCCTCTATGCGTGGGCACAGGTACCTGGCTTGTTCCAAGAAGTATGCTGGAGAGTTTTCAAATTAACCAGTACGTTGAAAATTATTTGCAGGTGTTCAGCGTTTCACCATAATTGTGATAACGTTTGATTGTGCCTCCTGAAACCCAAGAAGGCTGTGACGGACATAACTATGCTGAGGAGTAGCTGACTTGGTGTTGCCTATTTTTGTTAGTGGAGACAGACAAGAAGCCATTCTTCTAAGTATCATCCCACCACCATTTATCCATTGTTTTAAAATGCAGGGAAATTTTGCAAGTTAGCATTATAATTAGTAGCTGAAGGGTACGGTTTTTTTTTTGTGTGTGTGGTCGATGTGGATCGGGGGATCAGGCCCCCTCTCAGTTCGCTGGTTGTTTTTACTATCCCCAGAGAGGAGAAGTGGGCATGTGTTTGGCAGGTGAAAAGGGCGGATTCTGTTTCAGAGAATTAACGATGATCCCCATGCTCATCCTGTTCCTTTAATAATCCTTTGCTTCATCAGCTGGAAATCCACCATGGTTCTATATACTCCTCTTTGGGTGGGAACAGGTAACTGGCTTGTTCCAAGAAGAATGCCTCAGAGATTTTCAATTAACCACTACATTGAAAATTATTTGCAGGTGTTCAGCGTTTCACCATAATTGTGATACCGTTTGTTTGTGCCTCCTGAAACCCAAGAAGGCTGCGACGGGCATAACTATGCTGAGGAGTAGCTGACTTGGTGTTGCCTATTTTTGTTAGTGGAGACTGACAAGAAGCCATTCTTCTAAGTATCATCCCACCACCATTTTTCCATTGTTTTAAAATGCAGGGAAATTTTTGCAAGTTAGCATTATAATTAGTAGCTGGAGGGTACGGTTTTTTTTTTTTTGTTTGTGGTCGATGTGGATGGGGGGGTCAGGCCCACTGTCAGTTCGCTGGTTAGTTTTTATTATCCCCAGAGAGGAGAAGTGAGCATGTGTTTGGCAGGTGAAAAGAGTGGATTCTGTTTCAGAGAATTAACGATGATCCCCATGGTCATCCCGTTCCTTTAATAATCCTTTACTTCACCAACTGGAAATCCACCATGGTTCTATATACTCCTCTTTGCGTGGGAACAGGTAACTGGCTTGTTCCAAGAAGTATGCCGCAGATCTTTTCAATTAACCACTACGTTGAAAATTATTTGCAGGTGTTCAGCGTTTCACCATAATTGTGATAACGTTTGTTTGTGCCTCCTGAAACCCAAGAAGGCTGCCACGGAGATAACTATGCTGAGGAGTAGCTGACTTGGTTTTGCCTATTTTTGTTAGTGGAGACTGACAAGAAGCCATTCTTCTAAGTATCATCCCACCACCATTTTTCCATTGATTTAAACTGCAGGGAAATTTTGCAAGTTAGCATTATAATTAGTAGCTGGAGGGTACGGTTTTTTTTTTGTGTGTGCGGTCCATGTGGATGGGGGGGTCAGGCCCTCTGTCAGTTCGCTGGTTAGTTTTTATTATCCCCAGAGAGGAGAAGTGGGCATGTGTTTGGCAGGTGAAAAGGGCGGATTCTGTTTCAGAGAATTAACGATGATCCCCATGGTCATCCCGTTCCTTTAATAATCCTTTACTTCATCAGCTAGAAATCCACCATGGTTCTATATACTCCTCTTTGCGTGGGAACAGGTAACTGGCTTGATCCAAGAAGTATGCCGCAGAGCTTTTCAATTAACCACTACGTTGAAAATTATTTTCAGGTGTTCAGCGTTTCACCATAATTGTGATAACGTTTGTTTGTTCCTCCTGAAACCCAAGAAGGCTGCCACGAACATAACTATGCTGAGGCGTAGCTGACTTGGTTTTGCCTATTTTTGTTAGTGGAGACAGACAAGAATCCATTCTTCTAAGTATCATCTCACCATCATTTTTCCATTGTTTAAAAATGCAGGGAAATTTTGCAAGTTAGCATTATAATTAGTAGCTGGAGGCTACGGTGTTTTTTTTTTTTTTCTCCTGCGGTGTAGGTGTGGATGTGTTGGTCAGGCCCTCTGTCAATTCGCTGGTTTGTTTTTATTATCCCCAGAGAGGAGAAGTGGGTATTAGTATGGCAGGTGAAAACTGCGGGTCTGTTTCAGAGAATTAAACAGGATCCGCATGGTAATCCCGTTCCTTTAAGAATCCTTTGCTTCATGAGCTGGGAATCCACCATGGTTCTATATACTTCTCTATGCGTGGGCACAGGAAACTGGCTTGTTCCAAGAAGTATGCCTCAGAGCTTTTCAATTAACCAGTATGTTGAAAATCCTGTGCAGGTTTTCAGCGTTTCACCATAATTGTTATAACCTGTGTATATGCCTACTGAAACCAAATATGGCTGCTAAGGACATAAGTATGCTGAGGCGTAGCTGACTTGGTGTTGCCTATTTTTGTCAGTGTAGACTGACAAGAAGCCATTCTTCTCAGTATCATCCCACCATCATTTCTCCATTGTTTAAAAATGCAGGGAAATTTTGCAAATTGGCATTATAATTAGTAGCTGAAGGGTACTTTTTTTTTGTGGGGGGTCGGTCAGGATGGGTGTTCAGGCCCTCTGTCAGATCGCTGGTTTGTTTTTATTATGCCCAGAGAAGAGTAGTGGGCATGTGTTTGGCAGGTGAAAAGTGCGGATTCTGTTTCAGAGAATTAAACAGGATCCGCATGGTCATCTCATTCCTTAAAAATCCTTTGCTTCATCAGCTGGGATTCCACCATGTTTCTATATACTCCTCTATGCGTGGGCACAGGTACCTGGCTTGTTCCAAGAAGTATGCTGGAGAGTTTTCAAATTAACCAGTACGTTGGAAATTATTTGCAGGTTTTCAGCGTTTCACCATAATTTTGATAACGTTTGTATGTGCCTCCTGAAACCCAAGAAGCCTGCGACGGACATAACTATGCTGAGGAGTAGCTCACTCGGTGTTGCCTATTTTTGTTAGTGGAGACAGACAAGAAGCCATTCTTCTAAGTATCATCCCACCACCATTTTTCCATTGTTTTAAAATGCAGGGAAATTTTGCAAGTTAGCATTATAATTAGTAGCTGGAGGGTACGGTTTTTTTTGTGTGTGTGGTCGATGTGTATGGGGGGTCAGGCCCTCTGTCAGTTCACTGGTTAGTTTTTATTATCCCCAGAGAGGAGAAGTGGGCATGTGTTTGGCAGGTGAAAAGGGCGGATTCTGTTTCAGAGAATTAACGATGATCCCCATGGTCATCCCGTTCCTTTAATAATCCTTTACTTCATCAGCTGGAAATCCACTATGGTTCTATAGACTCCTCTTTGCGTGGGAACAGGTAACTGGCTTGTTCCAAGAAGTATGCCGCAGTGCTTTTCAATTAATCAGTACGTTGAAAATTATTTGCAGGTGTTCAGCGTTTCACCATAATTGTGATAACGTTTGTTTGTGCCTCCTCAAACCCAAGATGGCTGCCACGAACATAACTATGCTGAGGCGTAGCTGACTTGTTTTTGCCTATTTTTGTTAGTGGAGACTGACAAGAATCCATTCTTCTAAGTATCATCTCACCATCATATTTCCATTGTTTAGAAATGCAGGGAAATTTTGCAAGTTAGCATTATAATTTGTAGCTGGAGGCCACGGTGTTTTTTTTTTTTTTTTCCTGTGGGGTCGGTGTGGATGTGTTGGTAAGGCCCTCTGTCAGTTCGCTGGTTTGTTTTTATTATTCCCAGAGAGGAGAAGTGGGTATTAGTATGGCAGGTGAAAACTGCGGATCTGTTTCAGAGAATTAAACAGGATCCGCATGGTCATCCCGTTCCTTTAAGAATCCTTTGCTTCATGAGCTGGGAATCCACCATGGTTCTATATACTTCTCTATGCGTGGGCACAGGAAACTGGCTTGTTCCAAGAAGTATGCCTCAGAGCTTTTCAATTAACCAGTATGTTGAAAATCCTTTGCAGGTTTTCAGCGTTTCACCATAATTGGGATAACGTGTGTATGTGCCTACTGAAACCAAATATGGCTGCTACGGACATAACTGTGCTGAGGCGTAGCTGACTTGGTGTTGCCTATTTTTGTTAGTGGAGACTGACAAGAAGCCATTCTTCTAAGTATCATCCCACCATCATTCTCCATTGTTTTAAAATGCAGGGAAATTGGGCAAATTGGCATTATAATTAGTAGCTGCAGGGTACTTTTTTTTTTTTGTGGGGTCCTTCAGGATGGGTGTTCAGGCCCTCTGTCAGATCGCTGGTTTGCTTTTATTATCCCCAGAGAAGAGTAGTGGGCATGTGATTGGCAGGTGAAAAGTGGGGATTCTGTTTCAGAGAATTAAACAGGATCCGCATGGTCATCTCATTCCTTTAAGAATCCTTTGCTTCATCAGCTGGGATTCCACCATGTTTCTATATACTCCACTATGCGTGGGCACAGGTACCTGGCTTGTTCCAAGAAGTATGCCGCAGAGCTTTTCAATTAACCACTACGTTGAAAATTATTTGCAGGTGTTCAGCGTTTCTCCATAATTGTGATAACGTTTGTTTGTGCCTCCTGAAACCCAAGAAGGCTGCGACGGACATAACTATGCTGAGGAGTAGCTGACTGGGTGTTGCGTATTTTTGTTAGTGGAGACAGACAAGAAGCCATTCTTCTAAGTATCATCCCACCACCATTTTTCCATTGTTTTAAAATGCAGGGAAATTTTGCAAGTTAGCATTATAATTAGTAGCTGGAGGGTACGGTTTTTTTTTGTGTGTGGTCGATGTGGATGGCGGGGTCAGGCCCTCTGTCAGTTCACTGGTTAGTTTTTATTATCCCCAGAGAGGAGAAGTGGGCATGTGTTTGGCAGGTGAAAAGGGCAGATTCTGTTTCAGAGAATTAACGATGATCCCCATGGTCATCCCGTTCCTTTAATAATCCTTTACTTCATCAGCTGGAAATCCACCATGGTTCTATATACTCCTCTTTGCGTGGGAACAGGTAACAGGCTTGTTCCAAGAAGTAGGCCGCAGAGCTTTTCCATTAACCACTACGTTGAAAATTATTTGCAGGTGTTCAGCGTTTCACCATAATTGTGATAACGTTTGTTTGTGCCTCCTGAAACCCAAGAAGGCTGCGACGGACATAACTATGCTGAGGAATAGCTGACTTGGTGTTGCCTATTTCTGTTAGTGGAGACTGACAAGAATCCATTCTTCTAAGTATCATCCCACCATCATTTTTCCATTGTTTTAAAATGCAGGGAAATTTTGCAAGTTAGCATTATAATTAGTAGCTGAAGGGTACGGTTTTTTTTTTTTTTGGGTGGTCGATGTGGATTGGGGGGTGTCAGGCCCTCTCTCAGTTCGATGGTTAGTTTTTATTATCCCCAGAGAGGAGAAGTGGGCATGTGTTTGGCAGGTGAAAAGGGCGGATTGTGTTTCAGAGAAATAACGATGATCCCCATGGTCATCCCGTTCCTTTAATAATCCTTTACTTCATCAGCTGGAAATCCACCATGGTTCTATATACTCCTCTTTGCGTGGGAAGAGGTAACTGGCTTGTTCCAAGAAGTATGCCGCAGAGCTTTTCAATTAACCACTACGTTGAAAATCATTTGCAGGTGTTCAGCGTTTCACCGTAATTGTGATAACTTTTGTTTGTGCTTCTTGAAACCCAAGAAGGCTGCGACGGACATAAGGATGCTGAGGCGTAGCTGACTTGGTGTTGCCTATTATTGTTAGTGGAGACAGACAAGAAGCCATTCTTCTAAGTATCATCCCACCACAATTTTTCCATTATTTTAAAATGCAGGGAAATTTTGCAAGTTAGCATTATAATTAGTAGCTGAAGGGTACGGTTTTTTTTTTGTGTGTGTGGTCGATGTGGATCGGGGGATCAGGCCCCCTCTCAGTTCACTGGTTAGTTTTTATTATCCCCAGAGAGGAGAAGTGGGCATGTGTTTGGCAGGTGAAAAGGGCGGATTCTGTTTCAGAGAATTAACGATGATCCCCATCGTCATCCCGTTCCTTTAATAATCCTTTACTTCATCAGCTGGAAATGCACCATGGTTCTATATACTCCTCTTTGCGTGAGAACAGGTAACTGGCTTGTTCCAAGAAGTATGCCGCAGAGCACTTCAATTAACCACTACGTTGAAAATTATTTGCAGGTGTTCAGCATTTCACCATAATTGTGATAACGTTTGTTTGTGCCTCCTGAAACCCAAGATGGCTGCCACGAACATAACGATTCTGAGGCGTAGCTGACTTGGTTTTGCCTATTTTTGTTAGTGGAGACTGACAAGAATCCATTCTTCTAAGTATCATCTCACCATCATTTTTCCATTGTTTAAAAATGCAGGAAAATTTTGCAAGTTAGCATTATAATTAGTAGCTGGAGGCTACGGTGTTTTTTTTTTTTTTTTCCTGTGGCGTCGGTGTGGATGTGTTGGTCAGGCCCTCTGTCAGTTCGCTGGTTGTTTTTATTATCCCCAGAGAGGAGAATTGGTCATGTGTTTGTCAGGTGAAAAGTTCGGATTCTGTTTCAGAGAATGAAACAGGATCCCCATGCTCATCCCGTTCCTTTAGGAAACTTTTGCTTCATCAGCTGGGAATCCACTATGGTTCTATATACTCCTCTATGGGTGGGCACAGGTAACTGGCTTGTTCCAAGAAGTATGCCGGAGAGCTTTTCAATTAAGCAGTACGTTGAAAATCCTTTGCAGGTTTTCAGCGTTTCACCATAATTCTCATAACGTTTGTATGTGTCTCCTGAAACCCAATATGGCTGCCAAGGACATAAGTATGCTGAGGCATAGCTGACTTCGTGTTGCCTGTTTTTGTAGTGGAGACTGACAAGAAGCCATTCTTCTAAGTATCATCCCACCATCATTTTTCCATTGTTTAAAAATGCAGGGAAATTTTGCAAGTTAGCATTATAGTTAGTAGCTGGAGGGTACTTTTTTTTTTTTTTTTGTGGGGTCAGTGTGGATGGGTTGGTCAGGCCATCTGTCAATTCACTGGTTTGTTTTTATTATCCCCACAGAGGAGAAGTGGGTATTAGTATGGCAGGTGAAAACTGCGGATCTGTTTCAGAGAATTAAACAGGATCCGCATGGTAATCCCGTTCCTTTAAGAATCCTTTGCTTCATGAGCTGGAAATCCAACATGGTTCTATATACTTCTCTATGCGTGGGCACAGGAAACTGGCTTGTTCCAAGAAGTATGCCTCAGAGCTTTTCAATTAACCAGTATGTTGAAAATCCTTTGCAGGTTTTCAGCGTTTCACCATAATTGTGATAACGTGTGTATGTGCCTACTGAAACCAAATTTGGCTGCTACGGACATAACTATGCTGAGGCGTAGCTGACTTGGTGTTGCCTATTTTTGTCAGTGGAGACTGACAAGAAGCCATTCTTCTCAGTATCATCCCACCATCATTTCTCCATTGTTTAAAAATGCAGGGAAATTTTGCAAATTGGCATTATAATTAGTAGCTGGAGGGTACTTTTTTTTTTGTGGGGTAGGTCAGGTTGAGTGTTCAGGCCCTCTGTCAGATTGCTGGTTTGTTTTTATTATCCCCAGAGAGGAGAAGTGGGCATGCGTTTGGCAGGTGAAAAGTGCGGATTCTGTTTCAGAGAATTAAACAGGATCCGCATGGTCATCTCATTCCTTTAAGAATCCTTTGCTTCACCAGCTGGGATTCCACCATGTTTCTATATACTCCTCTATGCGTGGGCACAGGTACCTGGCTTGTTCCAAGAAGTATGCTGGAGAGTTTTCAAATTAACCAGTACGTTGAAAATTATTTGCAGGTTTTCAGCGTTTCACCATAATTTTGATAACGTTTGTATGTGCCTCCTGAAACCCAAGAAGGCTGCGACGGACATAACTATGCTGAGGAGTAGCTGACTTGGTGTTTCCTATTTTTGTTAGTGGAGACAGACAAGAAGCCATTCTTCTAAGTATCATCCCACCACCATTTTTCCATTGTTTTAAAAGGCAGGGAAATTTTGCAAGTTAGCATTATACTTAGTAGCTGGAGGGTACCGTTTTTTTCTGTGTGTGGTCGATGTGGATGGGGTGGTCAGAGCCTCTGTCAGTTCGCTGGTTAGTTTTTATTATCCCCAGAGAGGAGAAGTGGGCATGTGTTTGGCAGGTGAAAAGGGCGGATTCTGTTTCAGAGAATTAACGATGATTCCCTGGTCATCCCATTCCTTTAATAATCCTTTACTTTATCAGCTGGAAATCCACCATGGTTCTATATACTCCTCTTTGCGTGGGAACAGGTAACTGGCTTGTTCCAAGAAGTATGCCGCAGAGCTTTTCAATTAACCACTACGTTGAAAATTATTTGTACGTATTCAGCGTTTTACCATAATTGTGATAACGTTTGTTTGTGCCTCCTGAAACCCAAGAAGGCTGTGACGGAGATAACTATGCTGAGGAGCAGCTGACTTGGTGTTGCCTATTTTTGTTAGTGGAGACTGACAAGAAGCAATTCTTCTAAGTATCATCCCACCACCATTTTTCCATTGTTTTAAAATGCAGGGAAATTTTGCAAGTTAGCATTATAATTAGTAGCTGGAGGGTACGGTTTTTTTTTGTGTGTAGGTCGATGTGGATGGGGGGTCAGGCCCTCTGTCAGTTCGCTGGTTAGTTTTTATTATCCCCAGAGAGGAGAAGTGGGCATGTGTTTGGCAGGTGAAAAGGGCGGATTCTGTTTCAGAGAATTAACGATGATCCCCATGGTCATCCCGTTCCTTTAATAATCCTTTACTTCATCAGCTGGAAATCCAACATGTTTCTATATACTCCTCTTTGCGTCGGAACAGATAACTGGCTTGTTCCAAGAAGTATGCCGCAGAGCTTTTCAATTAACCACTACGTTGAAAATTACTTGCACGTGTTCAGCGTTTCACCATAATTGTGATAACGTTTGTTTGTGCCTCCTGAAACCCAAGATGGCTGCCACGAACAAAACGATGCTGAGGGGTAGCTGACTTGGTTTTGCCTATTTTTGTTAGTGGAGACTGACAAGAATCCATTCTTCCAAGTATCATCTCACCATCATTTTTCCATTGTTTAAAAATGCAGGAAAATTTTGCAAGTTAGCATTATAATTAGTAGCTGGAGACTACGGTGTTTTTTTTTTTTTTTCATGTGGGATCGGTGTCGATGTTTTGATCAGGCCCTCTGTCAGTTCGCTGGTTTGTTTTTATTATCCCCAGAGAGGAGAAGTGGGTATTAGTACGGCAGGTGAAAACTGCGGATCTGTTTCAGAGAATTAAACAGGATACGCATGGTAATCCCGTTCCTTTAAGAATCCTTTGCTTCATGAGCTGGGAATCCACCATGGTTCTATATACTTCTCTATGCGTGGGCACAGGAAACTGGCTTGTTCCAAGAAGTATGCCTCAGAGCTTTTCAATTAACCAGTATGTTGAAAATCCTTTGCAGGTTTTCAGCGTTTCACCATAATTGTGATAACGTGTGTATGTGCCTACTGAAACCAAATATGGCTGCTACGGACATAACTATGCTGAGGCGTAGCTGACTTGGTGTTGCCTATTTTTGTCAGTGGAGACTGACAAGAAGCCATTCTTCTAAGTATCATCCCACCATCATTTCTCCATTGTTTAAAAATGCAGGGAAATTTTGCAAATTGGCATTATAAATAGTAGCTGGAGGGTACTTTTTTTTTTGTGGGGTCGGTCAGGATGGGTGTTCAGGCCCTCTGTGACATCGCTGGTTTGTTTTTATTATCCCCAGAGAAGAGTAGTGGGCATGTGTTTGGCAGGTGAAAAGTGCAGATTCTGTTTCAGAGAATTAAACAGGATCCGCATGGTCATCTCATTCCTTTAAGAATCCTTTGCTTCATCAGCTGGGATTCCACCATGTTTCTATATACTCCTCTATGCGTGGGCACAGGTACCTGGATTGTTCCAAGAAGTATGCTGGAGAGTTTCAAATTAACCAGTACGTTGAAATTTATTTTCAGGTGTTCAGCGTTTCACCATAATTTTGATAACGTTTGTATGTGCCTCCTGAAACCCAGGAAGGCTGCGACGGACATAACCATGCTGAGGAGTAGCTGACTTTGTGTTGCCTATTTTTGTTAGTGGAGACAGACAAGAAGCCATTCTTCTAAGTATCATCCCACCACCATTTTTCCATTGTTTTAAAAGGCAGGGAAATTTTGCAAGTTAGCAATATAATTAGTAGCTGGAGAGTACGGTTTTTTTTTGTGTGTGGTCGATGTGGATGGGGGGGTCAGGCCCTCTGTCAGTTCGCTGGTTAGTTTTTATTATCCCCAGAGAGGAGAAGTGGGCATGTGTTTGGCAGGTGAAAAGGGCGGATTCTGTTTCAGAGAATTATCGATGATCCCCATGGTCATCCCGTTCCTTTAATAATCCTGTACTTCATCAGCTGGAAATCCACTATGGTTCTACATACTCCTCTTTGCGTGGGAACAGGTAACAGGCTTGTTCCAAGAATTATGTCGTAGAGCTTTTCGATTAACCAGTACGTTGAAAATTATTTGCAGGTGTTCAGCGTTTCACCATAATTGTGATAACGTTTGTTTGTGCCTCCTGAAACCCAAGAAGGCTGCGACGGACATAACTATGCTGAGGAGTAGCTGACTTGGTATTGCCTATTTTTGTTAGTGGAGACTGACAAGAAGCCATTCTTCTAAGTATCATCCCACCACCATTTTTCCATTGTTTTAAAATGCAGGGAAATTTTGCAAGTTAGCATTATAATTAGTAGGTGGAGTGTACAGTTTTTTTTTGTGTGTGTGTTCGTTGTGGATGGGGGGGTCATGCCCTCTGTCAGTTCGCTGGTTAGTTTTTATTATCCCCAGAGAGGAGAAGTGGGCATGTGTTTGGCAGGTGAAGAGGGTGGATTCTGTTTCAGAGAATTAAGGATGATCCCCATGGTCATCCCGTTCCTTTAATAATCCTTTACTTCATCAGCTGGAAATCCACCATGGTTCTGTATACTCCTCTTTGCGTGGGAACAGGTAACTGGCTTGTTCCAAGAAGTATGCCGCAGAGCTTTTCAATTAACCACTACGTTGAAAATTATTTGCAGGTGTTCAGCGTTTAACACTAACCAGAACCCCTAAAGCTAACCCTGAACCCTATCCCTAACCCTAGCAGTAAACTTTAACCCTAAACCTAAGCCCAACCCGTAACCCTAATCCTATCCTTTTACCCTAAAACTAACCCCTAAACCTAACCCCTATACCTCACCCTAACTCTAACCCCAATCCTAATTCTAACCATACCCCTTCATAAAACACTAACTCCTAACCGCTAACCCTAACACTAACCAAAAACCCCAATCAGTAATCCCTAACCCTAATGCTTAACCTTTACCCTAACCGTTACCCTCACCCTAAATCTTAACACTGACCGTAACCTTAACCTTTAACTCTAAGCCTAACCCTTAACCGTACAGTAAGGAAGACCCTTAATGCTCATGGGATCCCTTATCCCTAACCCTAACACTACAGCTAAAAATAACCCTAACCTTGGATCCTGAAACCTAACCACTAACACTTACTTTAACCCCAAAACCTAACGCTAATCCTAATCATTAAACCTAACCCTATCTCTTAACCCTAACGCTAGCCCTTACCCTAACGCCTAGATCTAACCCTAAATCTAACATACCGCCTAATCCTAACCTTAAGCCCTAATGCTAACACTAACCCTGAACCCAAACCTACCCGTAACCCTTAACACTAACCCTATCCGTGAACCTAAACCCTGACCCTAACCATTACCCGCACCCAAGCATTTAACCCTGACCCTAACCCTAATTCTTAATGATAACCTTAACACTAAACCCTAACCCTAAGCCCAACACTTAACCCTAATCCTATCCCTTAACCCTAACCCTAATGCTAACCCCTAAACGTAATCCTCACCATGACCAGTAAACCTAACCCTAACCTCTAACACAAAGCATAGCACATAACTCTAACCCTAAAGCTAACCCTAACCCTAACCCTAAACCCTAACTCTTAACCTATACCCTAAGCGTTAACTCTCATGCTAACCTTTAATCCTAACCCTAATCCTAATCTTCAATCCTAAACCTAACACTTAACCCTAACCCTGTACCTAACCCTAAAACTATACCAAACCCTAACCCCTCATCTTAAACGAAACCGGAAACCTGAACCCGAAACCAAAGTGTAACCGTTAAACCTAAGAGTAACCTTTAACCCTTACCCTAATCCCTAACCCTACGCCCTCACCCTAACACTAAACTTCATCCTTAACCCTAACCAGAATCCTAACCCTAAATCTAATTCTCAGACTTCTTGCCTTCTTAGAGTTTAGAAAGCCTGCAATCCTCCCATGCCATGCATGAAAGGAGGCTCTACCACTGTGTCCTGCATCAAACTCACGGGCCCATAACCAGAGTATGATAGAGTGGGTTCCCGGGTACAATCCCAGCCCCCTAAACTCCCCCCGCCCGCCTAATGCAGACAGGGCCCGTGCGCTAAGCATAAACAATACCTTTAACAGATAACCCTAACCCTGAACATAACACCCAACCCTGTTCCTATTTCTCCCCTTAACACGTAAACCTCACTGTGCGCCTAACTTTAACCTCTTATCCTAACGTTAATGCATAACCCATTTCCTGAGAACAACCCCTATCCCATAATTCTAACCCTATCTCCTAGTCATCACTGTGACACCTAATCCCTAACCCTAATTCTAAACCGCTAACCCTAACCGTAACCCTACCTACAACCCTAACACTGACAGTAACCCTTACTTCTAACCCCAACGCTATGCCTAACAAAAACCCTAACCCTTGACCCTAACCCTTCACCCTAACCCCTAAGCCTTACCCTAACCCTTAACCCTAATCCTAATCCTAACCATTATACCTAACCCTAGCTCTTAAAGCTAACCCTAAACCTTACCCTCACGACTAAACCTAACCCTGACACTAACCTAACACCTAACCCTAACCAGAACCCCTAAAGCTAACCCTGAACCCTATCCCTAACCCTAGCAGTAAACTTTAACCCTAAACCTAAGCCCAACCCGTAACCCTAATCCCATTCTTTTACACTAAAACTCACCCCTAAACCTAACCCCTATACCTCACCCTAACTCTAACCCCAATCCTAATTCTAACCATACCCCTTCATAAAACACTAACTCCTAACCGCTAACCCTAACACTAACCAAAAACCCTAATCACTAATCCCTAACCCTAACGCTTAACCTTTACCCTAACCGTTAACCCTCACCCTAAATCTTAACACTGACCCTAACCTTCACCTTTAACTCTAAGCCTAACCCTTAAGCCTACAGTAAGGAAGACCCTTAATGCTAATGGGATCCCTTATCCCTAACCCTAACACTACAGCTAAAAATAGCCCTAACCTTGGATCCTTAAACCTAACCCCTAACACTTACTTTAACCCCAAACCCTAACCCTAATCCTAAGCATTCAACCTAACCCTATCTCTTAACCCTAACGCTAGCCCTCACCCTAACGCCTAGATCTAACCCTGAATCTAACCTACCGCCTAATCCTAACCTTAAGCCCTAATGCTAACTCTAACCCTGAACCCTAAACCTACCCGTAACCTTAACACTAACCCTATCCGTGAACCTTAACCCTGACCCTAACCATTAAGCGCACCCAAGCATTTAACCCTGACCCTACCCCTAATCCTTAATGATAACCCTAACTCTAAACCCTAACCCTAAGCCCAACACTTAACCCTAATCCTATCCCTTAACCCTAACCCTAATGCTAACCCCTAAACATAACCCTAACCGTCACCAGTAAACCTAACCCTAACCTCTAACACAAACCATAGCACATAACTCTAACCCTAAAACTAACCCTAACCCTCACCCTAACCCTAAACCCTAACTCTTAACCTTAACCCTAAGCGTTAACTCTCACGCTAACCTTTAATCCTAACCCTAATCCTAATCTTCAACCCTAAACCTAACACTTAACCCTAACCCTGTACCTAACCCTAACCCCTCATCTTAACCCTAACCGTAAACCTCAACCCTAAAACAAAGTGTAACCGTTAAACCTAAGAGTAACCTTTAACCCTAACCCTAATCCCTAACCCTAAGCCCTCACCCTAACACTAAACTTCACCCTTATTCCTAACCATAATCCTAACCCTAAATCTAATTCTCAGACTTCTTGCTTTCTTAGAGTTTAGAAAGCCTGCAATCCTCCCATGCCATGCGTGAAAGGAGGCTCTACCACTGTGTCCTGCATGAAACCCTCGGGCCCATACCCAGAGTATGATAGAGTGGGTTCCCGGGTACAATCCCAGCCCCCTAAACTACCCCCGCCCGCCTAATGCAGACAGGGCCCGTGCGCTAAGTATAAACAATACCTTTAACAGATAACCCTAACCCTGAACATAACACCCAACCCTGTTCCTATTTCTCCCCTTAACACGTAAACCTCACTGTGCGCCTAACTTTAACCTCTTATCCTAACGTTAATGCATAACCCATTTCCTGAGAACAACCCCTATCCCATAATTCTAACCCTATCTCCTAGTCATCACTGTGACACCTAATCCCTAACCCTAATTCTAAACCGCTAACCCTAACCGTAACCCTACCTACAACCCTAACACTGACAGTAACCCTTATTTCTAACCCCAACGCTATGCCTAACAAAAACCCTAACCCTTCACCCTAACCCTTCACCCTAACCCCTAAGCCTTACCCTAACCCTTAACCCTAATCCTAATCCTAACCATTAAACCTAACCCTAGCTCTTAAAGCTAACCCTAAACCTTACCCTCACGACTAGACCTAACCCTGACACTAACCTAACACCTAACCCTAACCAGAACCCCTAAAGCTAACCCTGAACCCTATCCCTAACCCTAGCAGTAAACTTTAACCCTAAACCTAAGCCCAACCCGTAACCCTAATCCTATCCTTTTACCCTAAAACTAACCCCTAAACCTAACCCCTATACCTCACCCTAACTCTAACCCAATCCTAATTCTAACCATACCCCTTCATAAAACACTAACTCCTAACCGCTAACCCTAACACTAACCAAAAACCCTAATCACTAATCCCTAACCCTAACGCTTAACCTTTACCCTAACCGTTAACCCTCACCCTAAATCTTAACACTGACCCTAACCTTCACCTTTAACTCTAAGCCTAACCCTTAAGCCTACAGTAAGGAAGACCCTTAATGCTAATGGGATCCCTTATCCCTAACCCTAACACTACAGCTAAAAATAACCCTAACCTTGGATCCTTAAACCTAACCCCTAACACTTACTTTAACCCCAAACCCTAACCCTAATCCTAAGCATTAAACCTAACCCTATCTCTTAACCCTAACGCTAGCCCTTACCCTAACGCCTAGATCTAACCCTAAATCTAACCTACCGCCTAATCCTAACCTTAAGCCCTAATGCTAACTCTAACCCTGAACCCTAAACCTACCCGTAACCCTTAACACTAACCCTATCCGTGAACCTTAACCCTGACCCTAACCATTAAGCGCACCCAAGCATTTAACCCTGACCCTACCCCTAATCCTTAATGATAACCCTAACTCTAAACCCTAACCCTAAGCCCAACACTTAACCCTAATCCTATCCCTTAACCCTAACCCTAATGCTAACCCCTAAACGTAACCCTCACCGTGACCAGTAAACCTAACCCTAACCTCTAACACAAACCATAGCACATAACTCTAACCCTAAAACTATCCCTAACCCTAACCCTAAACCCTAACTCTTAACCTTAACCCTAAGCGTTAACTCTCACGCTAACCTTTAATCCTAACCCTAATCCTAATCTTCAACCCTAAACCTAACACTTAACCCTAACCCTGTACCTAACCCTAACCCCTCATCTTAACCCTAAGCGTAAACCTCAACCCTAAACCAAAGTGTAACCGTTAAACCTAAGAGTAACCTTTAACCCTAACCCTAATCCCTAACCCTAAGCCCTCACCCTAACACTAAACTTCATCCTTAACCCTAACCATAATCCTAACCCTAAATCTAATTCTCAGACTTCTTGCTTTCTTAGAGTTTAGAAAGCCTGCAATCCTCCCATGCCATGCGTGAAAGGAGGCTCTACCACTGTGTCCTGCATGAAATCCACGGGCGCATACGCAGAGTATGATAGAGTGGTTTCCCGGGTACAATCCCAGCCCCCTAAACTCCCTCCGCCCGCCTAATACAGACAGGGCCCGTGCGCTAAGCATAAACAATACCTTTAACAGATAACCCTAACCCTGAACATAACACCCAACCCTGTTCCTATTTCTCCCTTAACACGTAAACCTCACCGTGCGCCTAACTTTAACCACTTATCCTAACGTTAATGCATAACCCATTTCCTGAGAACAACCCCTATCCCATAATTCTAACCCTATCTCCTAGTCATCACTGTGACACCTAATCCCTAACCCTAATTCTAAACCGCTAACCCTAACCGTAACCCTACCTACAACCCTAACACTGACAGTAACAGTTACTTCTAACCCCAACGCTATGCCTAACAAAAACCCTAACCCTTGACCCTAACCCTTCACCCTAACCCCTAAGCCTTACCCTAACCCTTAACCCTAATCCTAATCCTAACCATTAAACCTAACCCTAGCTCTTAAAGCTAACCCTAAACCTTACCCTCACGACTAGACCTAACCCTGACACTAACTTAACACCTAACCCTAACCAGAACCCCTAAAGCTAACCCTGAACCCTATCCCTAACCCTAGCAGTAAACTTTAAACCTAAACCTAAGCCAAACCCATAACCCTAATCCTGTCCTTTTACCCTAAAACTAACCCCTAAACCTAACCCCTATACCTCACCCTAACTCTAACCCCAATCCTAATTCTAACCATACCCCTTCATAAAACACTAACTCCTAACCGCTAACCCTAACACTAACCAAAAACCCTAATCACTAATCCCTAACCCTAACGCTTAACCTTTACCCTAACTGTTAACCCTCACCCTAAATCTTAACACTGACCCTAACCTTAACCTTCAACTCTAAGCCTAACCCTTAACCCTACAGTAAGGAAGACCCTTAATGCTAATGGGATCCCTTATCCCTAACCCTAACACTACAGCTAAAAATAACCCTAACCTTGGATCCTTAAACCTAACCCCTAACACTTACTTTAACCCCAAACCCTAACCCTAATCCTAAGCATTAAACCTAACCCTATCTCTTAACCCTAACGCTAGCCCTTACCCTAACGCCTAGATCTAACCCTAAATCTAACCTACCGCCTAATCCTAACCTTAAGCCCTAATGCTAACTCTAACCCTGAACCCTAAACCTACCCGTAACCCTTAACACTAACCCTATCCGTGAACCTTAACCCTGACCCTAACCATTAAGCGCACCCAAGCATTTAACCCTGACCCTACCCCTAATCCTTAATGATAACCCTAACTCTAAACCCTAACCCTAAGCCCAACACTTAACCCTAATCCTATCCCTTAACCCTAACCCTAATGCTAACCCCTAAACGTAACCCTCACCGTGACCAGTAAACCTAACCCTAACCTCTAACACAAACCATAGCACATAACTCTAACCCTAAAACTATCCCTAACCCTAACCCTAAACCCTAACTCTTAACCTTAACACTAAGCGTTAACTCTCACGCTAACCTTTAATCCTAACCCTAATCCTAATCTTCAACCCTAAACCTAACACTTAACCCTAACCCTGTACCTAACCCTAACCCCTCATCTTAACCCTAAGCGTAAACCTCAACCCTAAACCAAAGTGTAACCGTTAAACCTAAGAGTAACCTTTAACCCTAACCCTAATCCCTAACCCTAAGCCCTCACCCTAACACTAAACTTCATCCTTAACCCTAACCATAATCCTAACCCTAAATCTAATTCTCAGACTTCTTGCTTTCTTAGAGTTTAGAAAGCCTGCAATCCTCCCATGCCATGCGTGAAAGGAGGCTCTACCACTGTGTCCTGCATGAAATCCACGGGCGCATACGCAGAGTATGATAGAGTGGTTTCCCGGGTACAATCCCAGCCCCCTAAACTCCCTCCGCCCGCCTAATACAGACAGGGCCCGTGCGCTAAGCATAAACAATACCTTTAACAGATAACCCTAACCCTGAACATAACACCCAACCCTGTTCCTATTTCTCCCTTAACACGTAAACCTCACCGTGCGCCTAACTTTAACCACTTATCCTAACGTTAATGCATAACCCATTTCCTGAGAACAACCCCTATCCCATAATTCTAACCCTATCTCCTAGTCATCACTGTGACACCTAATCCCTAACCCTAATTCTAAACCGCTAACCCTAACCGTAACCCTACCTACAACCCTAACACTGACAGTAACAGTTACTTCTAACCC
This sequence comes from Eulemur rufifrons, assembly GCF_041146395.1. Classification (NCBI taxonomy): domain Eukaryota; kingdom Metazoa; phylum Chordata; class Mammalia; order Primates; family Lemuridae; genus Eulemur; species Eulemur rufifrons. Next base: position 489,710 of record NW_027182840.1, read on the forward strand.
CAACGCTATGCCTAACAAAAACCCTAACCCTTGACCCTAACCCTTCACCCTAACCCCTAAGCCTTACCCTAACCCTTAACCCTAATCCTAATCCTAACCATTAAACCTAACCCTAGCTCTTAAAGCTAACCCTAAACCTTACCCTCACGACTAGACCTAACCCTGACACTAACTTAACACCTAACCCTAACCAGAACCCCTAAAGCTAACCCTGAACCCTATCCCTAACCCTAGCAGTAAACTTTAAACCTAAACCTAAGCCAAACCCATAACCCTAATCCTGTCCTTTTACCCTAAAACTAACCCCTAAACCTAACCCCTATACCTCACCCTAACTCTAACCCCAATCCTAATTCTAACCATACCCCTTCATAAAACACTAACTCCTAACCGCTAACCCTAACACTAACCAAAAACCCTAATCACTAATCCCTAACCCTAACGCTTAACCTTTACCCTAACTGTTAACCATCACCCTAAATCTTAACACTGACCCTAACCTTAACCTTCAACTCTAAGCCTAACCCTTAACCCTACAGTAAGGAAGACCCTTAATGCTAATGGGATCCCTTATCCCTAACCCTAACACTACAGCTAAAAATAACCCTAACCTTGGATCCTTAAACCTAACCCCTAACACTTACTTTAACCCCAAACCCTAACCCTAATCCTAAGCATTAAACCTAACCCTATCTCTTAACCCTAACGCTAGCCCTTACCCTAACGCCTAGATCTAACCCTAAATCTAACCTACCGCCTAATCCTAACCTTAAGCCCTAATGCTAACTCTAACCCTGAACCCTAAACCTACCCGTAACCCTTAACACTAACCCTATCCGTGAACCTTAACCCTGACCCTAACCATTACCCGCACCCAAGCATTTAACCCTGACCCTAACCCTAATCCTTAATGATAACCCTAACACTAAACCCTAACACTAAGACCAACACTTAACCCTAATCCTATCCCTTAACCCTAACCCTAACCCTAATGCTAACCCCTAAACGTAATCCTAACCGTCACCAGTAAACCTAACCCTAACCTCTAACACAAACCATAGCGCATAACTCTAACCCTAAAACTAACCCTAACCCTAACCCTAACCCTAAACCCTAACTCTTAAACTTAACCCTTAGCGTTAACTCTCACGCTAACCTTTAATCCTAACCCTAATCCTAATCTTCAACCCTAAACCTAACACTTAACCCTAACCCTGTACCAAACCCTAACCCTTCTTCTTACCCCTAACCGTAAACCTCAACCCTAAACCAAAGTGTAACCGTTAAACCTAAGAGTAACGTTTAACCCTAACCCTAATCCCTAACTCTAAGCCCGCACCCTAACACTAAACTTCACCCTTAATCCTAACCATAATCCTAACCCTAAATCTAATTCTCAGACTTCTTGTTTTCTTAGAGTTTAGAAAGCCTGCAATCCTCCCATGCCATGCGTGAAAGGAGGCTCTACCACTGTGTCCTGCATGAAACCCACGGGCCCATACCCAGAGTATGATAGAGTGGGTTCCCGGGTACAATCCCAGCCCCCTAAACTCCCCCCGCCCGCCTAATGCAGACAGGGCCCGTGCGCTAAGCATAAACAATACCTTTAACAGATAACCCTAACCCTGAACATAACACCCAACCCTGTTCCTATTTCTCCCCTTAACACGTAAACCTCACCGTGCGCCTAACTTTAACCTCTTATCCTAACGTTAATGCATAACCCATTTCCTGAGAACAACCCCTATCCCATAATTCTAACCCTATCTCCTAGTCATCACTGTGACACCTAAACACTAACCCTAATTCTAAACCGCTAACCCTAACCGTAACCCTACCTACAACCCTAACACTGACAGTAACCCTTAGGTCTAATCCCAACGCTATGCCTAACAAAAACCCTAACCCTTGACCTTAACCCTTCACCCTAACCCCTAAGCCTTCCCCTAACCCTTAACCCTAATCCTAATGCTAACCATTAAACCTAACCCTAGCTCTTAAAGGTAACCCTAAACCTTACCATCACGACTAGACCTAACCCTGACACTAACCTAACACCTAACCCTAACCAGAACCCCTAAAGCTAACCCTGAACCCTATCCCTAACCCTAGCAGTAAACTTTAACCCTAAACCTAAGCCCAACCCGTAACCCTAATCCTATCCTTTTACCCTAAAACTAACCCCTAAACCTAACCCCTATACCTCACCCTAACTCTAACCCCAATCCTAATTCTAAACATACCCCTTCATAAAACACTAACTCCTAACCGCTAACCCTAACACTAACCAAAAACCCTAATCACTAATCCCTAACCCTAACGCTTAACATTTACCCTAACCGTTAACCCTCACCCTAAATCTTAACACTGACCCTAACCTTAACCTTCAACTCTAAGCCTAACCCTTAACCCTACAGTAAGGAAGACCCTTAATGCTAATGGGATCCCTTATCCCTAACCCTAACACTACGGCTAAAAATAACCCTAACTTTTGATCCTTAAACCTAACCCCTAAAACTTACTTTAATCCCAAAACCTAACCCTAATCCTAAGCATTAAACCTAACCCTATCTCTTAACCCTAACGCTAACCCTTACCCTAACGCCTAGATCTAACCCTAAATCTAACCTACCGCCTAATCCTAACCTTAAGCCCTAATGCTAACTCTAACCCTGAACCCTAAACCTACCCGTAACCATTAACACTAACCCTATCCGTGAACCTTAACCCTGACCCTAACCATTACCCGCACCCAAGCATTTAACCCTGAACCTAACCCCAATCCTTAATGATAACCCTAACACTAAACCCTAACCCTAAGCCCAACACTTATACCTAATCCTATCCCTTAACCCTAACCGTAATGCTACCCCTAAATGTAACCCTAACCGTGTCCAGTAAAGCTAACACTAACCTCTAACACAAACCATAGCACATAACTCTAACCCTAAAACTAACCCTAACCCTAACCCTAATCCTAAACCCTAACACTTAACCTTAACCCTAAGCGTTAACTCTCACGCTAACGTTTAATGCTAACCCTAATCCTAATCTTCAACCCTAAACCTAACACTTAACCCTAACCCTGTACCAAACCCTAACCCCTCATCTTAACCCTTACCGTAAACCTCAACCCTAAACCAAAGTGTAACCGTTAAACCTAAGAGTAACCTTTAACCCTAACCCTAATCCCTAACCCTAAGCCCTCACCCTAACACTAAACTTCATCCTTAACCCTAACCATAATCCTAACCCTAAATCTCATTCTCAGACTTTTTGCTTTCTTAGAGTTTAGAAAGCCTGCAATCCTCCCATGCCATGCGTGAAAGGAGGCTCTACCACTGTGTCCTGCATGAAACCCACGGGCCCATACCCAGAGTATGATAGAGTGGGTTCCCGGGTACAATCCCAGCCCCCTAAACTCCCCCCGCCCACCTAATGCAGACAGGGCCCGTGCGCTAAGCATAAACAATACCTTTAACAGATAACCCTAACCCTGAACATAACACCCAACCCTGTTCCTATTTCTCCCCTTAACACGTAAACCTCACCGTGCGCCTAACTTTAACCTCTTATCCTAACGTTAATGCATATCCCATTTCCTGAGAACAACCCCTATCCCATAATTCTAACCCTATCTCCTAGTCATCACTGTGACACCTAATCCCTAACCCTAATTCTAAACCGCTAACCCTAACCGTAACCCTACCTACAACCCTAACGCTGACAGTAACCCTTACTTCTAACCCCAACGCTATGCCTAACAAAAACCCTAACCCTTCACCCTAACCCCTAAGCCTTACCCTAACCCTTAACCCTAATCCTAATCCTAACCATTAAACCTAACCCTAGCTCTTAAAACTAACCCTAAACCTTACCCTCACTACTAGTCCTAACCCTGACACTAACCTAACACCTAACCCTAACCAGAACCCCTAAAGCTAACCCTGAACCCTATCCCTAACCCTAGCAGTAAACTTTAACCCTAAACCTAAGCCCAACCCGTAACCCTAATCCTATCCTTTTACCCTAAAACTAACCCCTAAACCTAACCCCTATACCTCACCCTAACTCTAACCCCAATCCTAATTCTAACCATACCCCTTCATAAAACACTAACTCCTAACCGCTAACCCTAACACTAACCAAAAACCCTAATCACTAATCCCTAACCCTAACGCTTAACCTTTACCCTAACCGTTAACCCTCACCCTAAATCTTAACACTGACCCTAACCTTCACCTTTAACTCTAAGCCTAACCCTTAACCCTACAGTAAGGAAGACCCTTAATGCTAATGGGATCCCTTATCCCTAACCCTAACACTACAGCTAAAAATAACCCTAACCTTGGATCCTTAAACCTAACCCCTAACACTTACTTTAACCCCAAACCCTAACCCTAATCCTAAGCATTAAACCTAACCCTATCTCTTAACCCTAATGCTAGCCCTTACCCTAACGCCTAGATCTAACACTAAATCTAACCTACCGCCTAATCCTAATCTTAAGCCCTAATGCTAACTCTAACCCTGAACCCTAAACCTACCCGTAACCCTTAACACTAACCCTACCCGTGAACCTTAACCCTGACCCTAACCATTACCCGCACCCAAGCATTTAACCCTGACCCTACCCCTAATGCTTAATGATAACCCTAACACTAAACCCTAACCCTAATCCCAACACTTAAACCTAATCCTATCCGTTAACCCTAACCCTAATGCTAACCCCTAAACGTAACCCTCACCGTGACCAGTAAACCTAACCCTAACCTCTAACACAAACCATAGCACATAACTTTAACCATAAAACTAACCCTAACCCTAACCCTAATCCTAAACCCTAACTCTTAACCTTAACCCTAAGCGTTAACTCTCACGCTAACCTTTCATCCTAACCCTAATCCTAATCTTCAACCCTAAACCTAACACTTAACCCTAACCCTGTACCAAACCCTAACCCCTCATCTTAACCCTAACCGTAAACCTCAACCCTAAACCAAAGTGTAACCGTTAAACCTAAGAGTAACCTTTAACCCTAACCCTAATCCCTAACCCTAAGCCCTCACCCTAACACTAAACTTCATCCTAAACCCTAACCATAATCCTAACCCTAAATCTAATTCTCAGACTTCTTGCTTTCTTAGAGTTTAGAAAGCCTGCAATCCTCCCATGCCATGCGTGAAAGGAGGCTCTACCACTGTGTCCTGCATGAAACCCATGGGCCCATACCCAGAGTATGATAGAGTGGGTTCCCGGGTACAATCCCAGCCCCCTAAACTCCCCGCGCC